>NC_042622.1:275279643-275380553 GCF_901001135.1 Rhinatrema bivittatum | reverse complement strand
TTTTATATATATATATATGTGGGAAGCAGATTTAATGACAGATATGTGTGTGCGATACCAGGATGGGGGCGGAGTCGGATTGGAGTTGGCCCCAGAAGAGAAGAAGTGGGGACGTCACCGGGGCCGACTCTGTGCCGACGCCGCAGACAGCGGAAAGGTAGGTGCCTTTTCGCTGCCTATTTCACTCCCAATAGCTACACCACCCCCTGTTTCGGCCCCCCGCCCCTCATCTGGCGAATGCGCTTTACAGCAGGCCAGGCTAAGGCTTCAGAAAGCTAGGCAAAGTCCAAGGACAGTCCAGGAGTTGAGAGTAGATGGCTGAAGGCATGGTCAAGGTTCAAATTGATGGTCAGGACCAAACAACAGGCAAGATATGTGTCCAAGACCAAGGCTGAGGTCAGAAGTAGAGAGATTAGCCAGAACCGACAAGACACAAGGACAAGAAACAGAGACAAGTCATGGCAGGACTCTGAAGACCTGAATAGAATGGAGAGATAAGGCAAAATGAAGACATACAGGATGGGGCAAAGCTGAAGACAAGCTGGCTGAAGGTAAGGCTGGAGGAGGCTGGCTGAAGGCAAGGCTGGAAACAGGTTGGAGTAGATTGGTTGAAGGCAAGACTAGCTGAAGGCAAAAGCAACTGGATGAGGCAACTGGATAAGGCAAGGCTGAGGTAACTGGATGAGGCAAGGACAAGGCAACTGGATGAGGCTAGGCTGAAGGCAAGATGACTCATTGGTGAGGCTCCGGTTTAAATACCAAGCCGTGATGTCATCTGCTGGTGCCTGCTGCAAGGTCCACATAGGAAGGCGCACCTGGGGGGAGGGGGGGAAGCCCCTGAAGATGGTGGTGACATCTGTGCCACACAGCAGTTCCAGGCGTCACTGGTGGTGAGTGAAGTTGCTCACAGGACTGTCCTGTGAATGGAGAACATAACAACACTACATCTGCTGGCTCACATTATCCACATGCTTATTAACCCCTTCAAAAAAATGTAGCAGTTTGGGGAGGCAAGACTTCCCTTGAGTAAATCCATGTTAATTATGTTCCATTAAACCATGTCTTTCTATATGCTCTACGAGTTTGTTCTTTAGAATAGTTTCCACAGTTTTTCCTGGCACTGAAGTTAGAATCACCGGTCTATAATTTCCTGGATCATCTCAGCACAACAATTTTTTGGACCTGGTTGGGACAGTGGGGAGCAGTGGAGATGCAGATGCATTGGAGCATAATCGGGAAAAGAGAGAGAAAGCAAAACAATCGGGGAGAAATTTCAGACACTGGGGACATCTAGTGTTAAAGGAAGGACCTGCAACCTATAGAGTAAGGTGGGAAAGCACCGCTCTGGCCGTGAATCTGCAGGATGTGACGGGAAGGCAGAGCCAGACCTTGCTTTGTCCCAGAGCTGGAAAGTGCTCCAGTTCAAGGAGGAAGACATTTGACCAGCCTGGTTCTTGAACTTTACATGCCAAAGCAATCTACCTTTTGAAATCAGCGCTGCAGGTACCAGAATGAATCGGGATGGAGTTGTCAGATACCTAGGACTGGCACACAATCTCCCTTTCTGAATTGGGTCACTTGGCATTTCAGCAATGGGCCAAAACAAAGAAACTCTATTCCATTGTGTAAGGTGACCAAATATCATAAGGGACAGACTGGAGACTTGAGGCAGTCTTCATTTTACACGCATTTATTGCAAGGTTGCCAAAACCTGAAACATCTACTTCACGCCAGTGACTTCCTTACTGTCATCCAGGCTACACTTGTGTCCAAGATGGACTACTTGCATCCAAGATGGACTACTCTAACTCCCTCTTTCTTGGCTTACCCTACTCCTCCATAAAACCCCTCCAAATGCTGCAGAACGTTATAGCCAGAATTCTCTCCAACGCTCGCAAATATGACCATATCTCCCCGATCCTGAAGGACCTACATTGGCTCCCTATTCCCTCCCGTATCCTCTATAAATCTCTGACCATTATCCATAAAGCCTTATATTCACATAACTCCAACTGGCTCGTAGACACCCTCCAATTTGCATGCTCAACTCAACCGACGAGGACCACAAACAAAGGTTCTCTCCATGTGTCCTCCCTAAAGAAAGCGCACCTCACATCTACGAGGGATCGAGCGCTTTCCATTGCTGGACCTATGCACTGGAACTCACTCCCAACCCACCTCAGACTTGAACCATGCATCATCAAATTCAGAGCCCAACTTAAAACCTGGCTATTCAAACAAGCCTTTCCCCAAAATCCTTGACGACTATTGACTTGTGATGTAATACTGATCTGTACCTGACTCTGATTTTGTTCTGAAGACTTGATGGTTCACTTGTTTATTTGTTCCTATGCTTCATTGCTTTCCTTTTGGTTATTTGTACCCCTACCCTTCCCCTGTTTTTTTGTAATTTCCGTTCTATGTTTCGATGTAAACCGATGTGATGTTTCGACTAACGTCGGTATAGAAGACTCTTTAAATAAAATAAATAAATGTTGCAGGCCACGGAGCAGTCAGGTTGGATCCAGTGGGCTTCAACTCCCCCAGAAAACATCTAGGTTGATAGCAGCAGTTTGATGGAGGCCGAACACTGTCCAGCAAGGCCACAGGGACCTAGGTGGCCAGAAATTCGGGCAGCAGCTTCACTGGTTTTTGTTAGCTGTTTGGATGATCACAAAGCTTGGTGGTACAACATGGAGGTGTGAGGAAGGAAAGATGAATGTTGGATTAAGTATGGGAACTTGAATGCTCATCTTTCCAGGACAGTAGAGAACCAATGAGGATGACAACAAACACCAAATGGATAAGGAGTGATGAGGAGATTTACAAAGATTTTACATTTTATATATTGATGTGTTGTCTCATTGGGGTTTTTATGGTTATGCTTTGTTTTGGATTGCGCACACTACTTTGTTTGGATTTCATAATTTATAAAAGTGGTTTATAAATGAATAAACTGAATGAAATCATTCAAATGGTCAAGCTTCTTTGGTCAGACTGGATGATCAATTGGTTTTTATCTGCTGTCACCTATTATATAGTTCCAGTTTTTTAAGAATAGCAAGAACTACAAGCCTGTAGACTGGACCAGGATGTCTCAGTCTTGTCCTTTAGAGTGTGATACAATCTGACCACTTCACCTCTTCGATGTTGAGGTATCCAGGATGGTAATTACTTCCTTAGGCCCCTGACTGAAGTACTGCTGGATGTAAATTTAAAAAAAATCTTGCATCTGCAGGCTTGCAATTGTTCTGCAATAAAATTGGTTTAAAGAGCTTCCCAAAAGCAATCTGTCCCTCAGCCAAAAAAAAAAAAAAGGCAAGAGATGGTTTAAGACGTAAGAAATAAAGACAGAGTAGGGCCTTGTCAAAACAGCAAAACAGATGTTCTAGCTAGGGGCTTCAGCTCTTAAAGACATTTAGATAAAATATGGATGAGCAGAAAATGAGGGAAGTCAGACGAGTGGTACACGGTAGAAAAGATTCATATTTTTGAAGGGTGAGCGGACTGAAAGCTAGACTAAGGAGGTTCGGGGAAAGGAGCAGGCAGGCCTACTTGCCCCGCAATCAGCAGGGGCGGCACAAGGAGAAACGTCTGGAAAGGTGAACAATCTGCACTGCAAGCCCTGTGAGATGAGACTTGAGGATCTAAATATGGTTTTCTCTGGGGGAGAGGGGATAATGTGATAGAGACTTTCAAATACCTCTAAAGGGATAATAAATGCACAAGAGGCAAGCAATGTTTTGTGGAAAGGACAAGGGGGTCATGAATCAAGACGCAAAGAGGGCAGACTACGGAGAACCGTGCTAAAACATTTCTTCACAGAAAGGACGGTGGAGGCAAGAAATGGGTTCCCCGTGGAGGTAGAGAGGGCAAAAACGGTATCAAAATGAAAGAAAGCCTGGGCTGAGCACAGAGGATCCTTAAGTAGCTTTTATCTGCCACCATACAGGTCCCGGGGCACGCTTTCTAGTAGCTGGATATTAATCTCGACAACTACCGTAGTAGATGGATATTCAGTACCACTTAGTTGGATAAGTAGGGACTTATCCAGCTAAATGGAAGCGTTTAAATATTCAACTGCATTCAGCAGCCTCCATTTAGCCAGACAATTACTTTTTAGGTAAGTATTTATCTGGCTAAGAGGAGGGTGGGACAGGGGTGTAATGGGGAGGAGTTACTTATCCAGCTAAGTTAGACAGATAAGTGCTGCTATTCAGACTTATCTGGCTAAGTTAGCTGAAAAGTTAAACCTGTTATTGTGCAGGCCTAAACTTAGGTGAATAAACGTATCCAGCAAACTTAAAACCTATCCAGCTGAATATCCCAGCTATGTTAGCCGGATAAGAACTGAATATCGAGTCCATAAATTCTAACGCAAGACATGACACTGGGCAAAATTCCCCTGGGAAGAAATCGCATCTGCTACAGAAAAATCTGCTTTTATCCGATGGCTGCATCATTTACTAAGAATAATATCCAGCACCTGAAGACACATGTCGGTGAGAAAACAAATAGAGGGAGACTTTCAAAGCCATAGACCTGGGAAAATACAGAGCTACCTGGGTAAATTGGTCTATCCGATAACCACCCTCCTCAGAGCAACTAAAAAATACCCGTGGAATTCACAATGTGCGAAGTCAGCGACCAGGTACAACAACAACAACTTGGCAACTACGCAGGCAACTCAGACTTGCCCCCCCCCCCCCCCTGTAATGTTTACCGAGGCCGAGCAATTTCATTTTCTGTAATAGCGCACACGTCCAAACGATGCTTGGTCCAACCTACACCACACTGTCCAATCAATTCTCCCCACCTTTACCAAAGGCACGCCAAACACAATAAAACGGGCGCTAAGGTGTCACCACCTTCAGAGGAAAGGATTCTCTTTTACACATCAAGCACTGAAATCAAGGAACATTTTGCCAGCACAAGCAGCGATGGTTTCAACACTAAATCAACTTGAAAGTAAACTGGACAAACTTTAAGAGAGAAAAGATATTGGTGTGTAGGATGATGCAATTACAGGTTAGGGAAAAGTCTACTCCAGCGATTTACGAGCCAGTTGCCATATTTATTTATTTATTTTTAACTTTTATATACTGACATTCTTGTATAGAATACAAATCACACCGGTTTACAATGAAAACATAACATCGCAAGAGAGGCGTTACATAGAACAAATAACGAGGCATGAACTTTGAACAGATAACATTATACATGAGGGTAACATTGAATAAAAGGGAGACGATGAAAGAACAAGGGAGAAGCCGAAGGAAGGTAGGATGTGGTCTTGAACTAATCTGTGAGGTACAATGGGGTATTTGGAGGCTGACCATCAAGGAAACTCCCCGATGCGTGGTAATGTTCTATCGAGTTTCTTTTATAACTTTCATTTTGATGAGAGACGCCTTCATTCAATGAAAAGCACTTGAAGGGTAGTGAAACTGCAAAGCGGAGGAGAAGTTTGAACCGTAAGCCAGTAAAGAAACCCTTCCATGGGTCCCTGAAGTAGGCGAGCAGTCGAAACACGGCCACTGTCGGGCAGGCGGCTTCGACTTTAGAGAAGTACAGGAGTTCGGGCAGAACCGATAAGTATTCATTTAAAAGAGCGGGAACGCTAAAAAAGTCAAATTGACCACCAGGGGAGGGCACTTACCGAAATGAAAGCTACAAACACGGTTCATTGTGGAATATAAAATGAAGGATTGCATATATAAAAAATAGAAAAATACAAACATTTAAAGAATAAAGTCGGCAGCTATTAAAAGAGGAGATCACAAAGGGTCCCCTCATATGTAGCAACCACACATTACCACGCATCGAGGAGGTTCCTTGATTGTTGGTCGTTGATGTTTATAACAGAAGGAAACAGGTTGGGTTGGTGATTGGTATATTTGGAGGCTGGGCAGGATTGTGGGTTTTCCCAATCTTTGCAGAATTGGCCATCGATGCACTATGCTCTGTTGCCCTCCCCTGGGATTACCCCCTAGAGAAGTGTTACCCCATACAACAGCTCACAAGGCATACCTAACCAGTCTAGCTTTCAGGATATCTGTAATGAGTATGTATGAGATATAGTTGCATTCATTTGAGACCCGGTGTATGCAGGCTTCTCTCATGTATATTCATCATGGCGATCCTGAAAACCAGATGGTTAGGTGTGACGCCAGGATCGCTCTGGAAAACAGTGCGAGCTATCAGGCAGTCAGAAGAAGGTCAGGCTGGTCTTCTTTTGACTTGGGTAAAACCTGGAACCACGCCGCTGGGAGGATCTGTGGAAAGCTCCGGTCTCACGCTAGCAGGGGCCCTCAGTGGGCTTGCTTACCAGCTGCCTAGACCTCCAGGCTCTGTGGCTGGCGGCCATGTTCTGAGCTGCCTCACATGTCAGCCAGCCCTACAGCATGCTCAGTGCCACAGCTGGGCCCCAGATCCAGGTTCTGATCCTTGTTTGGGTCCCAGTCTCTTGAACGACTGCTTGGTATATATTATATGATATGATGTGCAAATGTTTGGGCAGAGATTATATGTCATGCATAGAAATGCTTTTTATTGTAATTTAGCACGTGTATCTGTACTTGTATGTTTATCACATCTTTGATTAGTTTTTAATTATGTGTGTAAGCATGTAAACCGCTATGAAGACTTGTGGAAAAGCGGTATATAAAAATTTCTAAATAAATAAACTAACTGATATTCTTGGCCTCGCGTTTATCTTGCGCTGTCTGTCTGGTTTGTTTTACCGGAGCTCTGGACCCGTCGTGGCCCTGTCCTATTTCTGTTTCTCTTCCTTGTACTCCCAGACTCTGCTTCTCTGTTTGCGTTCTGCCCCTCCTCTGATGCCTTCTGTTGGTCCCACTTTCGGGCCCCTTATTCTGCTCTGCCTTGTTTGTCCTGTCCTGTTTTTTCTTGTCTCCTTGTCTTGTTTTATCGGGGCAATCTTTTGTTGCCTTCCTGCTGCCGGTTCATCCTGCCCCTGGTGTGTCTGCTCCCTAAGTCCTGCCAGCCACCAGCGCGTAAGGGGAACGTGGCCAGAATAGGCAGAAGACACCCGATTCCTGTTGTGCTTCAGCCATCCCCCACCAGTGTCCAGCTCCGCTCCTGTCCCTGCAGGCTGCAGACTGGCATGTCAGCGGCCTTCCCTAACTTCTCCAGCACACACATCTGTTACAATGACAGTATCTCATCTTTACGTCAACAGCGGTCAACAGGGTCCCGAGATATGCTAATCACCAGGGTGCCCTAGTGCAAGGAACTGCACGTCAGCTATCATTTTATATTCTTATGCACTCCCGTGGCCCAGCAAGCTCCTGTACTAAAGGAAAAATGTGACATGCTTCTTTCTTTCACAAACCCACCTGTATGTGATGTCAGGTGCTTTGAGCTGATACCACCATGACGCGATCCTAGGCTAAGGAAGTGGAGAACTTTCCTGCTTCTAGCAAGGTGGCAATCACCAGAGTAGAATATCCACTTTTCAACAAGCGAGCCCTCTCAAGGGCCATTCTGTAAGACAAAACCGAGCTGGATCTTCGAGAAGGACAGGCCCCTGCTGCAATAGATTCCTGTGCGCCGGAAGATGGGGGGAGGAGTCTTTACAGATCTGCATACCATGGTCTCCTGGGCCAATCCAGTGCCACCAAAAGCACCATCCCCCTAGGGCCTTCAACCCTCCAAACTATTCTGCCCATCATGGACCACAGAGGAAAGGCATACAGCAGCTTGTTGTCCGGCCAGACCTGCACGAGAACATTGATACCCAAGGATTTTGGATCTCTCCTGTAACTAAAAAATTGAGGAACCTTCGCATTACGAGAAGTCACCAGGTCTAGAAATGGAAGGCCCTAGCAATCCATTATCAGCTGAAACGCCTCTTCCAACAATACCCATTCTCCTGGGTCCAGACTTTCCCTGCTGAGAAGTTTGCTCTTACACTGTCTTTTCCTGCAATGTGTGAGGCTGAGATCTCCTGAAGATGCACTTCCGCCCATTCCATAAGTTGGTCTATCTCCTACAACACTTGCTGGCTCTTGGTTCTTCCCTGCTGATTGATGTAAGCCACCTGTAGAAGGCAGCCAAACACACAGAAAAAAGCACGGAAAAATGCCACCACAGCCTACCACGCAGTGCACAGAAAAAAGCCTAACATCGGAGCCTAGCCCACCTGGGCTGCTCAACCTGCCCAGTTCCTTTAAACCCCCACGGGAGTGGGAACGAATGTTGGAACGGCGCACCAAGCACAGAGACCGGAGGAAGTCCTACGAAAGCCCCTCTATTCTGTCTCTGACTTTTTTTTTTTTTAAACTTACCTGAGCTCACCCTTCCCAGCCAAGTACAGAGACGGTCTCTGGCTGCAGGAGGAGAGCCATATACAGTCGCTGTTGCGCTCGGCTTCTTGCACCCTCTGCCTTTCAGCTGCTTAATTCAGCTAAGTCCACGCCGACTGAAGAACCAGCTACTGGACCAAGGCATTCATCTGAGGGACCACGGAAATCACCTCAAGAATTCTCAGCTGGGGGAGGGACCATTAGGTATCACCGCAGTAGAGCAGGGCAACTCCAATCTCCAATTAATTCTCCTCTAAATTTTGAAGTATTTCCCAGTAGGGAAATGTACATCCACCATCTGCTGGAGAAGGAGAATACTGGCAGGCTGAGTCATTGCAGGAGGATATATACTGTCACATCAGTTTCCTCCATCGCCATCTGCTGGTAGGGGTGCATAACCCACTGGTCCTGAATCCATCTTGTCTAGGTGCTAGGAAATTTTATTTTTTTCTGTCAAAATGGTGCTGGGATTGGGCCTGGCTGCCTCCATTTTGCATGGATGGAATTCACATTGGTGCCAGCCTCGGTCTGCCACGCCATTTCTAAGAATACATTAGTGGGGCAGAAGCAGCTAGGGATCATTCCTGCTCTGTGAAGAAAAAGAAAACTATGGTAAGAGGGCTCAAGGGATGTGAAAATCAGAGAAGAGGCCTGGAGGGGTGGGAGCGGATTTTTTTTTTTTTTGTCAGTGACAGCATTTTTAAATAAAATGAAAGAAAAAAAAAACCCAAAATTTGGTTGTGTTTCTTCCATTTCATTTTAAAGGCGAACTGAAATGAAGCAAGAAATCTTGTTAAAATGTTGTTTCAAACAAATGCACGACCTTAGAGTCAGGATTTGTTTATTTGGGCAGATGAAAGTGTGTCAGGATTTGTGTGGGGTTTAGGGAGTGGGAAGAGATGCCAGGATGTACGTGGAAAGGGAAGAGGAGGATCAGGGTTTGTTTATTTGGGAATATGAAAGTGTGTCAGGATTTGTGTGCGGTTTAGGGAGTGGGAAGAGATGCCAGGATGTACGTGGAATGGGAAGAGGAGGATGAGGGTTTGTTTATTTGGGCAGATGAAAGTGTGTCAGGATTTGTGTGCGGTTTAGGGAGTGGGAAGAGATGCCAGGATGTACGTGGAATGGGAAGAGGAGGATCAGGGTTTGTTTATTTGGGCAGATGAAAGTGTGTCAGGATTTGTGTGCGGTTTAGGGAGTGGGAAGAGATGCCAGGATGTACGTGGAATGGGAAGAGGAGGATCAGGGTTTGTTTATTTGGGCAGATGAAAGTGTGGCAGGGTTTGTGTGCAGTTTAGGGAGTGGGAAGAGATGCAGGATGTACGTGGAATGGGAAGAGGAGGATGAGGGTCTGTCTGTGTGGGTTTGGGAAGGAGTATTATCGCTAGTGTGTGCTGGGGGAGGAAAGGGGTCTCAGAGTTTATGCATCAGTCTGTAAGGGCCAGTGGCACATCGAGGGTCTCCGGCGCCCGGAGGCCAATGCATTTCTGTGCCTCTCCAATGTCCTCCCCCCCCCCCATCCTTCTTGTACTAATGCTTAAAGTCACAGAAAATCAGTGGCGTCTCTAGACAGAAGAATTTGGGCTGGGGGGTGGAGCCAAAATGCCATTTCCTCATATCAAAGTCACCTCCATAGCACAGCCCCCTGCTTTAAAATTGGCTTTAAAAAAGTCTCAGTAAGGAAGTCCAAAGGGTCTTCTGCGTAATTTTAAAAAGCTGGCCAGTTTCACACTTCTAGTAAAACTATTAAAATTATCTGATAGCCTCATGCAACTAATTCTACATCACTATGAGAGTGGAAAGAGCGTCACTATAAACCCTGCACCTCCAGTCCTGTAACTCACTGCGCATCCACAGAAATTCCCCCAAACAATGGAGCTTGAATGTTTCCCTTACAGCTCATCATACTAAAAGATGTTTTCAAATTCTGGTGTCACCTCACAGTAACAGCAGCACAAACACCTTCCACTGCCAGGCACATTGTGAACTAACACAAAACCCTGCAAAAAAGACACTCAAAATCTATACTGCAATCCCATCATAACATAACAGTAATAACACCAAGGACTCAAACAACAATAACCCTACCTGTGAAAAAGCAAGGGTAAATATTATACTGGGTCCTAGAATACCAATACACCACCTACTGAGGAAACAAAACAAATCCGATTGCTATAGATCCCTATGCTAGCAGAATCTCTCATCATGGTCACACACACAGAGCAGAGACAGACCCTCACCAAATACAGAATACAAAATAAAGGAGCACAAATTAGACAAAAACTGAAATGGAAACCCCAAGAAGCCAGACTCTGTGTATTAACAATGGAAAAACAGAACCACCATTCCTCATAAAACAAATAAAATCAAGAAACATAAAGCATCAGTTATAACAGTAAAACCATACTAATAAAAGAATATTATAAAACTACTGATAAATAGAATTTCTATTCATTAAAATCATATACATTTTAAAAAAATTTCCCATGCACCAATAAAATATTTCAAAACAGCACATATATCAAATAACACCCAATAATTAAAACTAATAAGGATTTTAAAAAGCCCCTGCTGTCTATACCTGGGAACTTGATTTCCAGTCACCCTGAGATTGTCGAGGATTAGGGGCTTAGGAGAGCATACAAACTTTATCCTCTCTCTCACACACACTCACGTGTCTATTCTCACACATACACACACACACACATGCTCTTATACACACCCACAACCTCTCTCTCAGGCTCTAAGACCCTCTCTCTCTCTCCCCCCGCCCCTCTCTCCCCCACAAGCTCTTACTCCCCTGGATTCTGTTATACACACACACACACTCTCACTGGCTGCCTCACATACACACACACACACACACCCAGGCAAACTCCCAATCATTCTCACACCTCTCCCCCCCACTTCAGGCAGGCTCCCACTCATTCACACACATACATAGAAACATAGAAAGATAGAAACATAGAAATGACGGCAGAAGTAGACCAAACAGCCCATCCAGTCTGCCCAGCAAGCTACGCACTTTATCCATTTTTTTTCCCCTTTTTCTCTCTCCCACCTGTTACTATTGGCTTCCAGTACCCTCCAGCCCTAATTCCCCTCCACCCCACCACCAATTTAGAGAGCAGCGCCGTATCTGCATCCAAGTGAACGTCCAGCTCAATTAGGGGTAGCAACTGCTGTAACAAGCAGGCCACACCCCTGCCCCATACTCTTACCCACCCCTGTTTTTATTTTTTTGTTTTGTTTTATTTATTTTTTTTGGAAATAGCAGCCCTCCATCCTTCCGCTCCGTGAAGGTGGAACACCAACTATTGGCCACTGGCATCCCGCTCCGTGAATGCCTCTGTAACTACTGCCGCTCCGTGCAGTGTTTTGCTGCCTCCACTTTATTCACGCCCTCTAGACTTGATGGATCCACAGTGTTTATCCCACGCCCCTTTGAAGTCGTTCACAGTTTTAGACTTCACCACTTCCTCCGGAAGGGCATTCCAGGCATCCACCACTCTCTCTGTGAAGAAATACTTCCTGACATTGGTTCTTAATCTTCCTCCCTGGAGCCTCAGCTCGTGACCTCTGGTTCTGCTGATTTTTTTCTGACGGAAAAGGTTTGTCGTCATCTTTGGATCATTAAAGTTTTTCAAGTATCTGAAAGTCTGAATCATATCACCCCTGCTCCTCCTTTTCTCCAGGATGTACATATTTAGATTCTTCAATCTCTCCTCGTACGTCAACCGATGAAGACCCTCCACCTTCCTGGTCGCCCTTCTCTGTACCGCCTCCATCCTATCTCTGTCCCTTCGGAGATACGGTCTCCAGAACTGAACACAGTACTCCAGGTGAGGCCTCACCAAGGACCTGTACAAGGGGATAATCACTTCCCTTTTCTTACTCGATATTCCTCTCTCTATGTATCCCAGCATACACCCCCAGGCAGAGTCCCATTCATACCCACGCACACACTAAAGGCAGAGACCCCCTCTCTTTCTTTTGCCAGGAACCTCGGAGCCTCTCTCATTCCTCTGCTGCCACTGTCACTGCTGCCACGTGGCTATTGGGGAGGCGCTGATTGCTGCTACTGGCACTAAAGGCCATTCTGGCTGCCTCCTCTGTGCAGGCCCCATGGGCTTCCACTTCCTCCATGTTGATCTCGTACATTGTGAGATCCGCATAGAGAAAGTGCTACTCTTGCACATTACCAAAGATTACATGTGCCAAGCACTAAAAATTAAAAAATTATTATTATTTTTTACCTTTGCTGTCTGATCTTAGTTTTCTAATCAGTTGGTCACAGGCTTTTTTTTCCCACCTTCCCTTTCTTGGTCTTTTGCCAATTCCTTTTACAGGGTTTCTTTTTTTCTGTTTCTTCTCTCTCCACCTGTCTTCTTCCCTTCCTCCCTCAAACATACACTCAGGCTCCCTCACTCTCACATGCTGTCTCTCTCACACACTGTACAGAGGCTCTCACATGCTGTCTCTCCAAACATACAGGCTCTCACTCCCACTCACAGTCTCTCAACTCACTCTCTCTCTCACACGTACACACACGATCTCTCAGTTCACTCTCATAAACACACACACACACTCCACAGGGCCTCAGCCTCCCTCTCGCCTCTGGGCCTCCCCTCCGCAGGTCGCCGCAGGATGGGCTCCGCAGCGACCCTGCTGTAAAGGCTGCTCCTCTTCTGCTCGCGGGCCGAGGATTCCTCCTTCTTCCTGCCTGCGCAGCTCTGGCAGCGTTTTTCGTCCAGGCCGCCCGGGCAGGAAGGAGAAGGGGCAGCTGGAGATTTGGAGGTGACTTGTTTTCTTCGGGACATGATGGGATGGCGCTGATCTTCCTGATGTGCGTGGCCGCAAGGAAAGTTGCCAGGCACGCAGGCAGCTTGGAGGAAGAATGGCTGGCACCCAGCACAGGAAGGGCAGGCTTCCCTGCTCAGCCACCCGTGGGATGAGGTCGCATGGGCCTCCCTGTGTTGTCCATCAGCGCCCCCACCCTATGGCCCTGCGTCCAGGGGCATTGGCCCTCCCCTCCTCATTCTGCCACTGGTAAGGGCTTTGCTGTATAACACCAAGATGTTTTCTCTCTGCCATCAGCCCCCAAATAGAAATGGAGATTATTTTCCATACACACATATACATTATTTTTTAAATTCATCTAGACATGGAAGGCATATTTTACTAAAAATAAACATTGAGATAGCAAGGTACACCATGCTCTGCTTATTTCCTTGGCTTACTATTCTGCGGCGAAGGGATGACTCCAACATCTGTCTACAAATCCTGAAAGTAGCGCGAAGGTGAGCAAGATGGATCACAGGGGCTTCATCATTACCACATCTCGACCACCCTCTAAAGACACAAAACAAGAGAGAGAAAAGAGTCCAAACAATGTCAAAATCAACCCAGCTTTCATTTAGTAACCTCACATTTATTGGGGAGGGTTATTTTAAGCAAGGCGGAACCTTCCGGAAGGTTTCTTTCAGAGTCTATATAGACAACCAACAAGGACTGAATTACATAGTCTGGGTAAACAAATAAGCATGGGTGTAGCTTGCTTAGTGCGGTGGTTACTACCCCTAACTAATTAAGCTAGATATTTCACTTGAATGCAGTTCCAACACTGCTCTCTACATTAATGGTGGGGGTGGAAGGGAAACAGAACCAAAGGTTACTAAGAGCCAAGAGAAACAGATAAGTATGAGAAAAAAAAAGTGTGAAACTTGCTGGGCAGACTGGATGGGCCGTTTGGTCTTCTTCTGCCGTCATTTCTATGTCATTTCATTTCTATGAGTCGAAATGGACAGCAAAGCTGCAAACAGGTCTGTGTGTACCAGTGCTCTGCTATCCCCGATTTGTGAAAAACCACGTAAAGAAACATTCCCCCCCCCCAAGTCTGTTTCAGTCAACAGACAGGCACAACCAGCAATGTACACTGAAGGGAGCAGGCACAGGAAGGGAAATCAGTGCTGGCTGACCTGCAGGAATGATCCTTTTGAAAGTTATGAGGTCCATATCCAGAACACAGTCCAGATAACAAAGTTAGCTGGATAAACGTAGCCAGCTCCTCCCAGTAACACCCCGGAATGCACCTAACTTATCCGGCGCAAATTCCAGCCTCCTAAGTCATTAGCCAGCCAGAATCTAGACGGACATGTGACCAAATATTCACTTAGCCGGCTAACTTCTGCGTGAAATGCTTCAGAGTATGGACCTCTGCGAGCATATACGGTACCTCGCAGGTGCATAATTTTAAGTACAACGGAGATGTATTCTGAGGGGGAGGGGGCCGTGAGTCTGGGTGGGGGCTTGCATTTGTGTACACATACGTTTTGATTTTGAAAAGGCTTGAGTGTAACTTTAAAAGCAGCGCGCACGCGTGCCCATATTCGCGCACGTGTGCGCGAACATGGGCACGCGTGCGCATGAATTTTATACCGCCCGCACGAGTGCGCACGCATTTTATAAGTCATGCCTATTCGCGTGCACGTGTCCCCCTCATTTTAAGCATTCGCACGAGGAAATGTTATGCGTGCATTTCCCGTAGCACTTGGCTTTTTTACACACACGAGTCAGCAGGTTTTGCAACAGGCGTGCGTGAAGGAAATGACCAGTTTTACCTATTCGTTCACCAACGTGTCCAGTCTCTCTCTAAGCTATCGAGCCTGCACTCCCCCCAGTTTACCCTGATCCCTCACCCAGTCAGTATCTGGAGATAGAGAGTTTTATTCTGACTTACACCTGATAATAGAATAAGTACATTATGCCCCCTAACACGCCCCCTTTTATTTATGTGTTCTGTTGCTCGTGCACGCACATATTCGCGGGTACTTTGCCACTTTTAAAATATGACTTATACATAGAGTTGCCAACTGGCTCCAGATTTTCAGGACGGGTTGATCCAGTCCTGGTTTTACTCCCTTGCATGCAGGTTCTTATACTCTTGCTTTTCTTAGGGAATCCAATAAGGAAATCAGAATAAGTCCCAGCATGCAATGGGGTAAAACCAGGACTGGATCAACCTGTCCTGAAAATCGGGAGCCTGTTGGCAACCTAATTTGTACGTGATCAGCCCAGATACTCACATATATGTGCCTTGATACACGAGGAACTCTTTTAAAGTTCACCTATATTTGTGCATACGTTTCCTTGAGAATTTTCCTTGCACAAAGCAGCAGATGTAACTTTTTGCAGGATAATTATCAAAGTGAACTAACACGCATTGAAAATTGTTGTAACGTAGACACATAACGGACCACAAATGTATTCAGGCTGCTATAAAATGACCCCCAAAGTGGTGGAATAATGGCCCAAGTGAATTGTTAAGGTGACATTTTCATCTACCTTGATTCCCACTTTGCACATTTTCAGTCCACACCTCTGCAATCCAACCGCTATTTGCTCTAATTTTCCTTTGCATCCCCTTTGATAATATTCCAGGTCCCAAAAGCATGAAAGATGAACTGCATTACAACAATCATTACTTTGTTACTGAGGGCAAAAGGGAATTCTACGGCAAGCAAGGTCGGTCAGAATTCAAAGGATCCTTTCACCAAGGAAAAGCTCTGCAAGATGTCAGCTCTAGTAGTTTCTTCCTCCTTCTGCTTCCCATTAGGCCCCTCCCCTCTGACTCACCTGCCAAAAATACATCAGTATATGCCTACCTCTTATTTTTGGCTGTCCTCATGTTTGATTGATTGTTATTTGTGCTGTTTCTTGACCTTTAAGACCTTCTCTACTGTTAGCTTCAAAGATAAGTTGGTTACAGCAGAATCTACCTAACTTTACGTATCTTTTTGATGTCATATTAAACATTTTGCACAAGTAGAATGCTACTTATGTATTTACCTCCTCCAGTGTAAGGAGCTAGTAGTTTCCCTACCAAAAGGAAGATACTACCAAGCTGGGGAGGTCCAGAGAGAGGTTTGGGTTTTACTCCCCCATGGTGTGCCCTAGTTGTTTAACATCACCCAAGCACCATCCTAGATGCGTGGATTTTAGTGTGGACTTCCTGAAGGTGGGAGCTCTCTGTCTCCTGTCATTTATTTTTCTAGAGACTCTGGTGTAGACAGATCACAGAGGATTGGGGTGTGGATGGGGAAATCAAGGGAAGGGCAGATTCTGACAGAGCTCTATCGCTCCCCCAGGGTAGAGACCTGTTAGTGACCCCATGCCGAAAAGTTTCAAACGTTTTGTGCTGTCTCCTCAGTTGTGAGGCAAGGAAGCTTTTCCACCCGTCCTGTCTCTGGTTTGTTTTTCTCCTTTTTGTAAAAGATCATTTTTGTTCCACCTGGAGTTGAGTACCCTTGGTGCCAGGGAATCAGTTTTCATTCTTTGGGAAGACCTAGGAAGAGCCCGAGGAGTGACATTTTATGACGTGGCGTCCTGATCCTGGCAGAGGGAAGGAGCTGAGAGCATCCAAGGACTGTGTGACCCAGGTGCACTGCACTTGAGAGGGGAGTGCCCACCTGGTACTTCAGGAAAGGTATGAGAGCTGGGATTTGATAAGGAATGGGGACTTTATTCTAAACACTCCATAATGGGCAGAAAATGGTGATAACATTGGGAAAAAGAAACGTAACCCTTATCTGGGTGTTTAGTCTCCAGGGCACACAATCACATTTCCGTCTAGCTGACTCCTTCCCAGCTTGATCCCTGAGGGGATTCTGTCTATCAGGGGAGATTCTAGTCTATGGCCCAGACAATGAAAGAGGAGGAATAGCCTAGTGGTTAGAGCAGGGGGCTATGAACTAGGAGACCTGGGTTTGAGTCCTGCAATCGCTCCTTGTGACCTTGGCCAAGTCACTTTACCCTCCATTACCTCAGATTGCAAACCCTCTGGGGATAGGGAAATACCTACAGCACCTGAATGTAAACCGGTGTGATATCTCAGATCGAATGTCAGTGTATAAAACAAATAATATTAAATTAATGTAATTCTAGCACTGGCATCCCCTGGAGGGAGATGCAGTGAATCAATAAACAGGACCAGATGCTGGGTGTTAAATAATAATTTACTGATTGGTTTAAGGCAAATAAAAGTCCATCTTTAAATACTTGTGCAGTTACAGATGATGTCTTTACAGATAGAGTGTTTCACTGGGGGTAGGCTCTGGCCACACCCGCTGTCGGCCGCCACCTCCTTGCCTCCCCCTCTGCGGCAGAGGGGTGCTGCCACCTCAACCTCCACACGAGCCGCCTCCCAGCTGCGGCAAAGGAATGACGCCATGCCACCCTTGCCGTCGCAGTCGCAGTCAGACCAAGGGTCCATCAAGCCCAGCATCCTGTTTCCAACAGAGGCCAATCCAGGCCACAAGAACCTGGCAATTACCCAAACACTAAGAAGATCCCATGCTACTGATGCAATTAATAGCAGTGGCTATTCCCTAAGTAAACTTGATTAATAGCAGTTAATGGACTTCTCCTCCAAGAACTTATCCAATCCTTTTTTAAACCCAGCTACACTAACTGCACTAACCACATCCTCTGGCAACAAATTCCAGAGTTTAATTGTGCGTTGAGTAAAAAAGAATTTTCTCCGATTAGTCTTAAATGTGCTACTTGCTAACTTCATGGAATGCCCCCTAGTCCTTCAATTATTCGTAACTGTAAATAACCGAGTCACATCTACTCGTTCAAGACCTCTCATGATCTTAAAGACCTCTATGATATCCCCCCTCAGCTGTCTCTTCTCCAAGCTGAACAGCCCTAACCTCTTCAGCCTTTCCTCATAGGGGAGCTGTTCCATCCCCTATGAGGAAAGGCACATGGACTATGTTTGCTTTTATTGGACCCTCTCTGTCGGGATGCCCTAACTCTCCTGTTTCATTAATATCCTTCAAGGATACATTCCTCTGAACCATGCGCTGCTGAGCGACTGTCGGCTTTCCCCTTTATTCTAGTTTAAAAGTTGCTCTATCTCCTTTTTAAAGGTTAGCGCCAGCAGTCTGGTTCCACCCTGGTTAAGGTGGAGCCTATCCCTCCGGAAGAGACTCCCCCTTCCCCAAAAGGTTCCCTAGTTCCTAACAAAACTGAATCCCTCTTCCTTGCACCATCGTCTCATCCACGCATTGAGACTCCGGAGCTCTGCCTGCCTCTGGTGACCTGCGCGTGGAACAGGGAGCATTTCAGAGAATGCTACCCTGGAGGTTCTGGATTTAAGCTTTCTACCTAAGAGCCTAAATTTGGCTTCCAGAACCTCCCTCCCACATTTTCCTATGTCGTTGGTGCCCACATGTACCACGACAGCCGGCTCCTCCCCAGCACTGTCTATAATCCTATCTAGGTGAAGCGTAACGTGCATTAAGTTTTAAGCACCTCATTAGAGTACTGTGTGCATTTCTACTCCACCACATCTCAAAAAAGATATAGTTGCACTGGAAAAGGTACAGAGAAGGGCAGTCAAAATAATAAAGGGATGGTATGGCTCCCCTACCAGTACTTGTAAATGCTAAAGATGTTGAGTCTGTTTAGTTTGGAGAAGAGATGTCTGAGAAGGGATATGATAGAGGTCTATAAAATTATGTGTGGAATAGAACAGGTAAATGTAAGCTGGTTATTTACGCTTTCAAAAATACCAAGACTAGGGAAGTTAGTAAGCAGCACATTCAAAACAAATCAGAAAATTCTTTTTCATTCGATGCATAATTAAGCTCTGGAATTCATTACCAGAGGATGTGATTAAGGCAGTTAGCATAGCTGGGTTTAAAAAAGGTTTGGACAAATTCCTGAAGGAGAAGTCAATAAACTGTTATTAATCAAGTAGACTTAAGAAATAGACACTACTTTTTGCTGCACGATAGCAGGATGGGATCTATTTAATGTTTGCGATCTTGCTAGGTACTTTTGACCTGAACTGGCCACTGTTGGAAACAGATTACTAGGCTTGAGAGAGTGAGAGTTGAGTGTGTGTTTGGGAGCCTGTGAAAGCGAGAGCATATGTGTGTGTGTGAAAGAGCCTGTGTGTGAGAGAAGGAAGAGCATGTAAAAGTGTGTGAGAGTGTGTGTTTGGTGTGTGTAATGGAGGAAGGGAAGAGGAGAGAGAAAAACAGAAAGACAAAAGAGACCTTGAAAAAAAGAATTAGGAAAAGACAGACAAAGGGAAGGTGGAAAAAAAGAGAGCAGGTCCAATCAATTAGAAAAATAAAAAGATCAGACAATAAAGGTAAAAAAAAGAAAAAAAGTAGTCTGTGGCAATTGGAAGATGCCATACTTGGGAGCGTTCGCTTCTTATATTTTTGTATTTTGCTTTTTCTTTAGAGAGTTACACTGTTCAGAGTCTTGTTTCTCAGGCTTTCTATTTCGGTTTTTGTCTGCATATTTCTGTTTCTAATTTGTCTTCCCTTGTTTCTGTATTAGGTTAAGGGTCGGTCTGTGTTCTGCAGTATTTCAGCTAGCAGGTAGTTTCTCTGTAGGGATCTGTACCAATCGGCTTGCTCTCTTTGCCCAATAGGTGGTGTATTGGTGTTCTAGGGCCTAGTGTAATACTTGTATTGCTGCCTTTTCATAAATAATGATGCTGTTTGATTCCTGAGGGTTAGTGCTATGATTGTTTGTTATGGCAAAGTTCTAGGTGTCTTTTTTTTGCAGACATTTCTATTACATCACAAAAGGGTAGATTTTTTAAAAATACGCGGGAGCCTTCATGTGCGCACGCTACCCGGGGGGCGGGGGGGAGATTTGCCCAGTTTATGCGCGGCGTGACATCAGGCCTCCCCCAGTTCCCTCCCAGTCCGCTCCAATTAAGGAGCAGACTGGGAGGGAACTTTCGTACCCCCCCCTTCCTACCCTCCCTCCCTCTTCCCCGACCCCTTTGAAGTCCCTACCTTTTGTTAATTTCTTTATTTCGGGACTTACGTCAGCTCCTGAGCTGGCGTAAGTTGCGCGCACCAGCAGGCTGCTGGCGCGTGATCCCCTGGCACAGCGGCAAATAGCTGCTGTAGCGGCGGCCTCCAGCTCCGCCCTGCCCCTCCCCGCCCCCGGGACAGCTCCTTGATAGAGGCCTGGCTCTTGTGCGCTTAATGGGGGTTACGCACGCGGCCGGGCCTCTTCTAAAATGCGTGCAGCGTGCGCAACGCCCGGCCGCACGCGTAACCCCCGTTTTCCCCACGCGCAGGGGATTTAAAATTTAGCTGAAAGTGTTTAGCAGTGGAAGAATTTTGTTTTGCTGAGGTGATATCAGAATTTGAATATTTTTTTTTTGTTTGCATGTTGGATTGTAATGTGAACTGTCCTAGTTCTGCTTTGCACTCGTTCTTATGATTATTGCTATTTTATTGTAGTTATGATGATCTCTGCCTTTCTAGAAAGAGGATTTATAAAAGAACACATTGATATTTCTTTTATTACATGATTGATTGGGTCTGATGTTTGTAGTGTTTGCTTTTTACATGATGTTCTTGTGTATTTATAAACTCCAATAACATTAAAACAGATTAATAAGGCATTTTTAATGTTAGTAAGTGCTTGAAGTAATGGAATTAGAATATTTTAAAGCGGCACTCATGATGCATGATGTTGCTTTTGCAGACTACAAATAAATCCATTTTCAGGTGCACTCTAAGGTATTATTTTTTGATAAGAGTACAACTGGTAAGTGATGCGCGTCCCGGGCGCGCTGGTGCCATGGCCGGCCCTGCACACCTCGGGTCTTCCTCCGCAGCGCCCGGTCCGTCCTCCCTTGCCGCGGCTGCCTCCTCCCGGCATCCCTACAGAGAAACTACCTGCACCTTCGGTTTCCTCCTCTGTGCAGGCCTCTCAGCGGAGCTCCCGCAGGGGCTCCGCGTCCTCGGTCATACCCCTAGGTGCGCGTGCGGACAACACCCCGCCCTTTAAAGGGCCCAGGGCGGGAACCTCCACTTGGACGCCTTCTGATGACATCACTTAGCTCTAGTATATAAGGCGAGGCTCGTCCCCCAGTTCCTCACCTTCGTAAATGGGTCATCTCCATAGTGCGAAGCTAGTTGCTGTCCTGTGTTCCTGTGTTCTTGTTCCTTGCCTGTTCCACTGTTCCTGCGTTCCTGTTACAGTACTTGTTCCTGTGTGTTGCGTCCTTCGGTCTCAGATGGCTTCGACCTCTGTGCCTCACCTTTCTTCCTTCTCTCTCCTCAAGCCTTGGGAAGATGGCTGCTGCCACGTCTTCATGCCGCTCTCTCCGGCGTCCCCGGAACGGCAACGGCGACGGTGTTCACCATGCCACCCACATCTGTATTCACGTCATGGTGGGAACCTCGGGGGCATCCCCTCCGAGTGACATCATCACACTCTGGTATTTAGCCTGCCCTTCGTTTGCTAACAAACAGGCCGATACAGAAAAATGCGCGGGAGAGCAGGTGAGCACCCACTCTCCCGGCGCGCACATAGGCCACTGTCCTGGGCACACGATTCAGGAGGGTAGCCTATGCAAATTAGGGCCCACGGTAAAAGGAGGCGCTAGGGACATGAGCGCATCCTTAGCGCCTCCTTTTTATGTTTAAACATTTTTATTAGGCTTTTTTTATAGAAAAAGAACATCGCAAGAGAGAGTGTAGTCAGATCTCTCTCCTGAGAAACAAACCCAACAAGAAATCACTGTGACCCCCACAGAGAACCATACCCTGCCCCCCTCCCCCCCCCCCCAGTAACAAATACAATAATGAGGAATCGTGTGGGGAACCTAGGTGTAGTCCGCTAGAGGGATCAGATAGTCAGTGAGCAGAAGATGGTCAGTCATTCAGGACCATACTCCTCGCATGATGGGGCAAGGATTGCAAGTAGGGACCCCAGATGGATGCGAAGCGCCGTCGTCAATGAGGAGAGCCTCGTGCCGCCATACTTTCCATGGTCATCATCGCATGTAGCTGATTTCGCCAAGTCCAGAAGGAGGGCGCCTCCTGAGACCGCCAGACCAAAAGGATCGTCTTCTTCCCCACAAAACTCGCCTTCTGAAACAAAAGGTGCGAGCCAGGATCTCTAACTCGAAGCGGGGAGATGCAACCAAATAAAAACCACAGTGGGGAAAAAGGCAACACCACATCAAGCAAGTCGGTTAAATAGTCCGCAATCTTACGCCAAAATCCTTGTATCGCGGGGCAGGTCCAAAAAACGTGAGACAAACTACCCACGATTCCCGAACAGCGAATACAAAAGGGCGTAAGGGCAACCGACAATTGATGAGCCCTCTGAGGTGAGATGTAAGCCCGGGTTAAGAACTTGTATTGCATCTCCCTATAGTACATGTTGGTAGAGATCCGGGCTATGCGCCTAAAGCAGACACGCAAAATAAAACCGGTGAGTTGAAACTCACCATCTTTATGCCATCGATCCACCAAGGAAGCACAGACATCGACCCGGGCATCCCGTTGTAAAAGTCTATAATAGTGGGAAATAGTAAGGGCCTTGTCAACTGTAAACTGAAACATCACATCTAGGGCCTTAAACGTGGCAATATCCTTGGTGGCCGGGGGCAAGGACCGGAGGTAGTGATGAACTTGTAAGTATGAAAACGTGTGAGTGGGGCGGAGACCATAAAGAGTTTGAAAGTCGGTAAACCGCAGTAACTCCCCCTCCGAATTCCACAAGTAACCTAAATATATCACCCCCCTAGCCTCCCAGACCTTAAACATACCAGACTGGGTACCAGGCTGAAACTCCGCATTCCCCCTAATCGGCAAAAAATATGCGCAAGTAAGAGGGATATGCAAGAGTTTAGTAAGGCGCCTCCAAGATTGCTGTATCGGCTGGGTGAGGGCGGAATGCAAGAGGAATGAAGGAAGCCGACCCGCGTTAGCCTGCAAGATATAAGAAGGAGCCCACGGGTAGAGTAATGTCCGATCAATCGAAAGTGGGGCATAATGCGAGGAACCCTGCAACCAGTTACGGAGAAGCCGCATATTGCAGGCTAGGTTGTAGTGGGCCAGGTTAGGCATCCCCAGTCCTCCCCCCCGCCAAGAGTTTTGAAGCCATCGGAGAGGCAATCTTGATTTCCCCCCTCTCCACAAAAATCTACGCAGCTCCCCCTCTACCCGATCTAGGTCCCTGCGTTTCAATAACAATGGTAAGTTCTGTAGCAAATAAAGCCATTTGGGGAGCAGGGTCATTTTGAATAGGGCCACCCGCCCCGTCAGGGAAAGGGGGAGGGTTTTCCAAGCAGAGAGAGTGGTTTGAGTATGTTTGAGCATACAGGGAACGTTAACTTGGTAGACTAATTCAGGATCCGAAGGCAAATAAACCCCCAGATACCGAAGTGTATCTCCCGCCCATTGTAAGGGAAAGGAGTCCCCCCAGTCTGCCTGCAAAGTAGGCGGATACGCCAACGCGGAAGACTTAGCCTCGTTTAACCGGAAACCAGAAAAGGTCCCAAACGTTGCAAGAAGACGTAAGAGTGGAGGCAAAGACGAGCGTGGGCGGGTAATAAAGAGTAGCAAGTCATCCGCGAAAGCCACAGATTTAAGAATCTCAGAATCCATTCGAAGACCGCGAATCTCCGGGGCATCAGCAATCGCGCTTAATAGCGGCTCCAATTATAACAGGAAAAGGAGAGGAGAGAGGGGGCAACCCTGTCTCGTACCGCGGTGCACAGCGAACTCCTCCGACTGGGAACCATTGGCCACTATGCGCGCCCTAGGGTCTGTATAAAGAAGTTGTAGGGCTTGTAGAAAAAAACCCTCAAATCCCATACGGTGCAACACATAAAATAAGTATCGCCACTCCACCCTATCGAACGCTTTTTCAGCGTCAAAACTGATCGCAAGATAGGGGAGTGACAATCTCCGGCCGATGGACATTACAGCTAAAATCTTTCGAATATTGGACAAGGCATACCGTTTGCGGACAAAACCAGCCTGAGACTCACCAACTAAATAAGGCAGACAAGTTGCTAGTCTGTCCGCCATGATCTTTGCCAGTAATTTGTGGTCATAGTTAAGTAAAGATATGGGACGGTAGGATTCGGTCTGCAAGGGGTCCTTTCCAGGTTTTGGTATTAATATAATATGTGCCAAATTATCATGAGCAGGAAAGGAACCCCGGGAGATTAATTCCGTGAATGCTAACGCTAGGGGTTGGGACACCGACTCTTTTAAGAGTTTGAAAAATTCCGAGGTGAAGCCATCGGGCCCCGGTGCCTTATAATTCTTAGAGCCATGGATAGCAGCCAATACTTCTGTCTGGGATATTGGGGCATTAAGCCTATCTCGGTCTGCAGGGGCCAATTGTGGGAGCGATAACCCTTCACAAAAGTGCTGACAAGCAGTCTGATTCCACCCCTCAGACGTGTAAAGCGAGGAGTAAAAGGCCCTGAAATTTGTTAAAATAGAGGGGGTGTCATGAACCACTGTCCCTGAAGAGGTACGTAGGGCCGGGATATGGCGGCAAGCCCGCGAGGACTTTATAAGATTAGACATCAGTTTACCAGCCTTATTACTAAACTGGTAGAGTTTAAATTGGTAATATTGGTAACTTTTCTGTGCCCTTTGGTGTAGCAGAGCATTGAGAGCGTGTTGCTTAGCCAGATAGGCAGCCCGGGCAGATGCGGACCTAGACTGAATTAGATGGACTCTGGCTACCCGAGCCTGAGCGCTCAGTGCTAGGATGCGTTGATCCAGGATTTTCCGGCGCTGCGCAGTGTACGATATAATCTCGCCGCGCAAGACCGCTTTAGCAGTGTTCCAAAATAAAAAAGGTTGAGATACGTGGGTTTGATTGTTAACCACAAAATCTGCCCACTTTTGTGTAAGAAAGTCCTTAAACTTCTCGTCTTGTGCCAGGTAATAAGGGTAACGCCAATGACGTGGCGAATTGGAGGGGGCCAGAAACCGAACCTCCACCCACACCGGGGCATGGTCCGAGACAACTATGCTCTCAATGCCCGCCGCTGAGACCCGGTGAAAGGCATGCGTACTCACTAGGAAGTAATCAAGCCTAGCAAATGAGGCATGCGCCCTAGAAAGATGCGTGAAGTCGCGCTCCATGGGATGCAGCGTCCTCCAGACATCGAGCAACTGTAACTGGGATTCCAACATGTTGGGACCCCGCCCCGCTCCCGCATCCCAACCCCGACATTGTGAAGCATCTAAGTGAGAATCGCGGACAGTGTTGAAGTCTCCCCCGACAATTAACATATCAGACAAATAAGGCAGAAGGTGTGTAAACAAAGTACGGTAAAAACTGGGAGTATACGTATTTGGTGCATAAACATTGCAGAAAACCACAACCTGATGAAATAATTCAGTGACCAAAATCAGGTAGCGCCCCTGAGGATCCTTAATTTCCTTATTAATGATAATAGGGAGTTGTTTGTGAAAAAGGATAGCCACCCCCGCTGACTTAGAGGAGGCGGAAGCATACCGCACCTCTCCCACCCATGCCCTACAAAGCTTCACATGTTCTCCATCCGAGAGGTGGGTCTCTTGTAAGAAAGCCACTGCCGCCGACTGGCGTTTTAACAGGGAGAGGACTTTCGTGCGCTTAATAGGCGAGTGCAGTCCACATACGTTCCAAGAAATCAACTTCGTAGCATTACTCATGACATAGATCTAAAGCATTTGGAACCGCATGATAAGGCCATTGAAACTGAGAGCAGGCCTGCCCAGCCCAGGCCCCTCCTATCAGACACTGATCCCCCACGGCAGAGGAGAAAAGAAAGTCTACCAGTTGGCCCTCTGTGACTACAGCGAATTGGGTAACCCCCTCCACTACACGAAATCCCCACAACTCACACAGTTCCCCCCCCCGCACCCCAACCACCGAACCCCCCTCCCCCCTTGAGCCCGAACCCTATCCCCTCCCCCACCCTTCCCAACCCCCCTCCCCCCTCCCCTTTCCCCCAACACTAGCTGTGTGCGAAACCCTTCCCCCCTCTGTTCCGCAAACCAGGCCTTCATAGAGAAGGCAAAGAGATCCGTCAAGACGTGAACAGGTCCACCCCAATTTTAAAGAAATAGCAAGAACGTACAATAGCAGTAACAAGCATGAAAGATCAACAGTGCATCAACCAAACACTTTCTCCCTTGTCCATCCCCTACAGGAGTACCCAAGGACAAGTTTAACAGGTAGGGCCACTCGTAAGCACTCCAATAACCAATAACATAAAAAGAGAACGCACGGGCTACAGGCCCAGCCATGTCATAAAAGGTCCCTCACTAGGGCAAATTAGGCGCAAGGGCCAAAAAAAACACATACAAAAAAAAGAGGATATCAGTGTCCGACAACCTACAGGCCACAAAAGAAGATGCAAAAGCAAAAAAAAAAAAATAAGGAAACCCTTAAATGCAAGGGGCTCACTTGGTGATCAGGCTGGCTGGTGAAATATAGCGGGTAAGCGGAGTAGCAAAAAAACAAAAAAACAAAAATCATACCAACTCGGGATTAATTTGCCCCATTCCAGGGAAGAGCGTGAGATAACAGTGCTAGGAACCGTCTGGCTAGACATAATACGCACTGTACGTCCCATCTCCACTCCAAAAGCAATAGTCATTAACCATGAGCAATCCGATTGTTCCCAAAAAAAACTCAAAGCAGCCCGAGGGCATGTTAGGGTCCTACACATACCAGCCAGGTGAAAAGGCAAAATAGGGTAAAGAACAATAAAAAAAAACTGTGATGGCGATCGCTGACTTGTCGCAGCCGCTCCCCCGAAGCAAAGTAGAAAAGCCACATGGCCCGCGTGGGGCTCGCTCAGGAGATGGTATCGATGAAACGCTGAGCTTGGTCCGGTGACTCAAACATGTGGGGGACGTCGGCATGCCACACCCGGAGACGGGCCGGGTACAAGAGGGAGAACTTGACTCCCCGGTTGTGGAGATTAGTGCAGAGTGGGGAAAATCGCCGCCGGGCCTCCGAGACCGCAGATGAATAGTCTTGAAAGATCCGAATAACTTGGCCCTGATAGGTTAAAGCAGCTTTACTGCGGGAAGCCCGCCAAATCTCGGCCTTATGCGCCGAGTTCAAAATCTTGGCAATAATCAGGCGGGGGCGCCCCTGAGTGGCCGGCCGAGAACCCAAACGGTGGGCCCTCTCCACCACCAATTTCCCACCGAGCTGCGGCAGCTCCAGAGCCTCCGGAGCCAGGTTTCAAGGAGTGTACATAGGGTTTTTTCAGCAATATCCTCCGAGAAGCCCATGAATCTTAGATTGTCCCTACGGGCCCTATTCTCGAGGTCCTCCACCTTCTGGGAGAGCGCGGCAATTAATTTTACTTGAGTGTCTACCTTGCCCGCCATTGCAGTCGCGCCATCTTCAACCCCCGAGACGCGAGATTCTATCTGAGCAAGGCGCGGTTGCAGGGCAGCAATGGAGTCCCGGACCTCCCCCAACTCTTCATGGAGCTGAGACCATTTTTTATCCAGCGCCTCTTTAATGGCGGCTTTGATGTCCGTGAGGGTAAGGTTCGGAGGGGGATCGTGGGCCGACTCACCCGCGCTGGCATCCGCCATTTTGGGTTCCGGGGCCCGCGGTTTTTCTTTCTCCCTCCTCCTGCTCTTGGAGGTCATGGCCGGCGAGGTCTTACACCAGGTTCGAATAGAGGACATGCACTTAAAACCGGGGAGTACAAAAAAAATTTTTTTGAGAAGTTGACGCGCTACAATGGACCGCGATGAACGGGGTGGGCCTGAGAGCCGGAGGTCCGCAAGTCCTCACAGCTCAGCACATCACGTGATCTCAGCGCCTCCTTTTTAACAGGAGCGGCGGCTGTCAGCAGCACTATAGAAATGATAAGTAGTAGTAATAGTCATCTGTGAAGTTTTAAACTATCCCTGCCCCGATGGATGCTGTGAGTTGGGAAACCAGCTGCTGATGTCAGAGACGGAGCAGCAGTGCTCTCTGTAGCTCTCGCGA
Source organism: Rhinatrema bivittatum (assembly GCF_901001135.1). Taxonomy (NCBI): domain Eukaryota; kingdom Metazoa; phylum Chordata; class Amphibia; order Gymnophiona; family Rhinatrematidae; genus Rhinatrema; species Rhinatrema bivittatum. Next base: position 275,352,411 of record NC_042622.1, on the reverse strand, counting down.
CATATGTGAGCCACAGCCATCATTGTGGATATGCTGAGGTCCAGTTTTCAACCAGCTTTGCAAATGTGAGAAGCCTGCAGAAGGAGGAACGCAACGAGCTGATGCCTTCTTTCTGACAAACCCTTTAACGTCACGCACCAGCTAGGATCATGCTGCTGTCACAGTTTCCATTTCCAACAACACAGTCATGACATAGGCCAAAAAAGATATAGTGCACGTGTTACACTCCTCTGTACTACAGACGTCTAGAAACCTCATTAGTCTAATAGAAAAATGGAGTCTTTGTGGACTGTGGCACCTTTAATTGAACCAACCAGAAAAATGTTGTTCATGAACTTTCCAGATCACACGTGGCCCTATGGGGGCTGCGAAAGCTTGTGTACTGTACTACGACAGGTGCTACGGTCTAGAAAGATTCCAGTGTTCTCCAAACTGGGGATTACAAATAATAGTTCTTAGGAGCTACACGGCCTGCTCATCACATTTGGAATCCTGGAGGCTTTTACTCTTGCTGTTGACCAAACTGGGGAATTTGAATCTGGAACCTTTTGGCTCCAAACCAAGGACTCTCACTGACCTAAAAGAGCAGCTCCCTCAAATGGCAAATGAAATTTAATGTGGGCAAGTTCAAAGTGATGCACTTACGGGAGAGTAACCCAAATTATAGCTGCACCATGCAAGGTTCCACATTAGGAGTCACCGCTCAGAAATAGGATCTAAGGCCTCATCGTTGACAATGCGTTGAAATCTTCTGCTCAGTGTGCAGCAGCAGCAGCCAAGAAAGCAACTAGAAAGCTAGGAATTATTAGGAAAGGAATGGAGAATAAAACAGAGAATATCACACTGCCTCTGTATCACTCCATGGTGTGATCTCATCTTGAATACTGTGTGCAGAACTGGTTACCACATCTCAGAAAAAATATAGCAGAATTAGAAAAGCTACAGAGAAGGGCAATCAAAATGATAAAGGGGACAGAATAATTCCCATATGAGGAAAGGATATAGAAGTTAGGATTCTTCATCTTGGAGAAGAGATGGCTGAGGGGAGATATGATAGAGGTCTATAAAATGATGAGTGGAATGGGACAAGTAAATGCTAATTGGTTGTTTATGCTTTGAAAGAGTACAAAGACCAGGGGACGCTCAATGAAGTTACTAGGGAATACATTTAAAACAAACAAGAGAAAATATTTTTTTACTCAATGCATAATTAAGCTCTGGAATTTGATGCCAGAGGATGTGGTGAAAGCTTAGGGGTAGATTTTAAAAAAATGCGCGTTCGCGTACTTTTGTTGGCGCACCAGTCGCAAACAAAAGTACGCTGGATTTTAGTAGCTAAAATCCAGGATCGGCGCGCGCAAGGCTGCCGATTTTGGGCAGCCGGCGCGCACCGAGCCGCGCAGCCTGCCTCCGTTCCCTCCGAGGCCGCTCCAAAATCGGAGCGGCCTCGGAGGGAACTCTCTTTCGCCCTCCCCTCACCTTCCCCTCCCTTCCTCTACCTAACCCACCCCCCCGGCCCTATCTAAACCCCCCCCTACCTTTGTCCATGGATTTACGCCTCCTGGATGGAGACGTAAATCCACGCGCGCCAGCGGGCTGCTGGCGCGCCGAGATGCAACCCAGGGGCGGTTCTGGAGGGCACGGCCACGTCCCCGGACCGCCCCAGGCCGAAACCACGCCCCCAGGCCCACCCCCGAAACGCAGCGTCCCGCCCCCAAAACGCCACGTCGATCGGCCCCGCCCCTGACACGCCCCCGACAAAAAACCCCGGGACTTACGCGAGTCCCGGGGCTCTGCGCGCGCCGGCATGCCTATGGAAAATAGGCACGCCGGCGCGCAAGGCCCTGCTCGCGTAAATCCGGGCGGATTTACGCGAGCAGGGCTTTTAAAATCCGCCCCTTAATGTGGCTGCATTTAAAAAGGTTTGGACAAGTTCCTGGAGGAAGAGTCCATAAACCATTATTAAGGCGGAGTTGTAGAAATCCACTTCTTAGCCCTGGGATAAGCAGTATGGCAAGTCTTATGCTCTTATCTGAACTTGTAGGAGATCCTTGTCACCTGGTTGCCCCATGGCTTCCCATATTCGCCCTAAACAAATGCAATCAAAAGTTGGCTACCAAGTTGTCATGCTTTCTTCCCTCCTAACTCCTACTCCCCTAAAAACGTCACACTGTTGGAATGAGGACATGAAGCTTAGTCTTTAATAACAAGAATACATCTATGTATATGCTAGTGTGAGGATCAATACACACAGGTTAGCTAGGCCGGAAGACTTGCAGAGAACGTGAACAATAAATATCTCTGTTTGTGACCGCTGTTCCAAGTGCTGCTTTGATTGCCCTCGACAGTCGACTGCAAACCACGACAATGAAGACACTGTGGAATTTAATTTTCAACAAAGCCACCCTATCAATGAGCTGCACAGCAATAGAGAGAGGCTATTAACCAAAAAGATTTAACTGAGGGAAGAGCACGAGGAACTGCCAGCATCGATTCTATAAGTTGTGCCACTAACAGTCGAATTATAGCCAAAATAATACTATTTGCTTTTCCACTCAAACAGGTTTGAATGCCTCTGATCGGTGATAAACGAGCTGCTACTACCACTATTTATTTTGTGCCGCACTATTAGACGTATGCAGTACCGTAGAGATATACATCAGAGACAGTCCCTGCTCCGTGGCACTTACAATACAGTCACACAGACAAAACATATTTATTATAGAAAACATGGTTACCATCCAGGAGAGACAGGGTTGAAGATTCAAAAGCTGCCTCAAAAGAGCTGGGTGTTTAGAGGGACCACGATGCAGATTAGGAAGGCTGTTCCAAGGATATGGTGCCACAAAGTAGAACGTGCAGGACTGAGAGTTGGCAATGGAGGAGAAGGACAGAGATAACAGAAATTTGTCTGGTCCAGCAGGCTATTAACTCTCAGTACATATATAGATAGGTAGATGTTTTTCTCTCTCTGCCTCTCTCTATGTATGCACATGTACACACACATTTTCAGGAAGCTGTGATACATTTATTAGACCAACATAAAAATTCAATATGTTATCTATGGACATTGTAGACCATATACCGCCCTTCTTGTGATCTGCAATTTGAGACCTATGAGATCACAGAGGCTTAGGGGTCTATACACTAAAGTTTAGCATGAATGCTAAGGCAACGTAATATGCACAGAAAGTAGCATACTATGTATGAATGGCCTAGCATGCACGCTAAACCAATCTGAAAAGATGTTAGAGCAGAAACTCCTAAAAACATAAGAACACAAGGCTTGCCATACTGGGTCAGTCCAAGGGGCCATGAAGCCCAGTATGTAAGCACAAGGACGCCAGATGCAAATGAGGCACCAGTTATCCCATGCTGTCATTGATGTCATCTGCTGCCTCGTACCTTGACCTCCTATACTTTTCCATTAAAGGCCTAGCGACAACATAAGCCATTAAGTTCCGTGGCCACACAGCGCCAGACACTCAGACTCCCGGTTTTATGTGCAAGATTTAGCATTGGCAGGCAGGCATTTTAGTTTAAATTTCTCTTCCTATCTTATGTTGAATCCATGACCTGCTTATTATCTGAGAACATATGCAGCCTGGAACCAATTTTGCTTGCATATCTTGGATTTTAATTCTTCAGTTAAAAATATGCTGGCTCGGTAATAAAATCACACGTCTACTGGCAGCAGAGAACAGTGAAGGCAATTTTCCTTATTTCACTTGGCAGCCTGTTAATGATGTAACCCACCACGCAACAAAATGTCCCATACAGCTTCTAGAGCAATTCTTTCACTGTTGGTTCCATTCGACCAGTTAATGACAACGCAAGTACTTGCAGGACATCACTCCTGCGTCATCCTCTCTCTCTCCGTATCAGGTCATTTATGGAACTTAAGGCATTCTCATTTCCCTGTTTGACATCTTCGGTTGCATCCTGCACATACTTCGGACATACGGGCAGCAATTTACATGTGGCAACTTATTTTGGCTCTATGAACGATTCAGGCAAGTATCTATGCTCTCATCTTAAATAAATACTAAATCATCCTTTTGCCTTTTTGTGCTTTATCTGTTCGAGAGGGGCCAGTAAAGTAGCAGAGGAGGTCAGTAACTCTGTCTTGTCCATTGGGTCATAGACAGGTGGCAACTTGCTCAATATGGTTCGTAGCTAATTATGTACAGATCCAGCAATAACCTGGTAAGCCATTGTTTCCACATCACTGAATGCAGTTCTAGTTACCAGGTCAGCTTTACCCCCCAAGAGCTTCAACCAGCAGCTGCCAAACTTGACAATTTTTACACCTTGACTTGCGGTAGCAGGAGTTGTAGCAGTACTAATTGCTCGTCAATTGCATTTTCCTTCTGTAATTATCCTGGTGGGCAATTTCAGGCAGGATTGGATATCCTTTTCCAGTATTCTGGCTGTGCAGTAGGTTGCACTGTAGTAAAGCGGGCGAAATGACACTGTGATGCCTCTCTCGGCATTGTCTAATACAGCGTTACTGTTGTCACGCAGTTATTGAACGTTTGCCTCATTTGGTGGGCTCTGTTTCCAGTGCCGATCCCAATTATCTTAGCGAGACTGCAAAATGCCACTCCTCAGCAATTATTATTTCCCAGGTCAAACCATCTGCATTTACTTGAGCAATTATCGCTTATCGTCTGGGTTTCCAAAGCTAATGGCCAATCAATATTGGACTTCTGGGTCGGTTAGTTTGATGGCTACACCTCCACACTCGCTTGTCGGCATTTCCTGCAGGTCATTCTTGTTTTCCTTTGGTAGGTCACTGGGGGTATCCAGGGACTGTTCACATGATGTATTTCACCCCGGAGAGGAGCACAGATGTCCCTTACTTTTCAGTCAGCACGCATACATGTCCAAGCGTACAGTGGCAATGTTATGAAAATCACAGTCAGCTTCTGGTCTGTAGGCTATTCATTGCATTTGGGACGTTTTGTCTTCTAGTGTCCATACTATTCCTGTCACTAGTTCCCAAGCAAATTGACCGACTACAGTATTGACCCTCTCGCAGAAAAAGATCGCTGCATATAGGCAGCTTTTTTTCAATATGAGGCACTAACTAGTCAGGTGGTGTTGTATTAGGTGTACTCGGACAGTCTCTAACAGTAGTAACTCTTTTCACACCAGTTTTTCGGTTCTCTTCCATGAGCATGTGCTATAGCTGATGACCTCGTATGCCAGACATGGCAGTTCTTGGTGTGCGTCTAGGAGTAATCAGGGATGGTGGAGCATTGGTGCTATCTTGTGGTCAATCACCTTGTTCTGGAAGGCGAATGGAAGTGTGAATTGTGCACACCCCTGTTCAATATAGGTATGCGTCAGAGGTCACCTAAAAGCTACCATGTAATATGATGAGCAGATAATGTCCCTGAGTGTACTGATATGACGGCAAGTCCTCAAGACTGCCTTGTATGATAGTAATTATTTCCTTACTGCAAGGTCTGCAGATCCTTCAGTTGAGCATATGTTCTTACCAGTGTGGGCATTTCATACCTTCTTAACCACTTTGTTTATCTTAGTTCATATTTCTTAAAAGCAAGGTCTCCAGAGCAAGCACTAGGCAACTTAACGCTATTCATCTATGCTCTAGAAATTAGCTTGGTGGACCCCGGGCAGTTGGAGCGATTCAGGACTACCATATTCCCATTCGATTATTACTGCATACTGCACATCCCATGTACTAAACCCCATATTTTTTGGGATACAGGGCTTGACAGGCACAAGGCGATATTCAGCACCTTCCAGAATTCAGGCAATCACATAGGTGGTGACAATCTGCGGTATTCTTCTGTAAATTTTAGAAGGATGGTACTATCTCCAGAGCAGTATGCATTTCGGGTAGGATATTGAACAAGAGCATTAAGAGTTGTTAAACCTCTAGGCAGCATCAATGGTTGTAAGATATGGCTGCAGCTGGGTTGGTGGGGCGCCCACGGCAAGTGAGGTGTCACTACCGTGGGCTTGTGGTGGGGATTGACCACAACACAAAGTGCTTGGCATGTGCAATTCTTGAAAGCTGGCAGGCCTGAGAATACCAAGTAGCATGGTATACCTGCTCTTATGCTGCATCGGTGGGCGACAGAGAGATGAGGTGACTGTCAAGTCTTCAGCTTTGAGAGCCGGAATTGACCTGCGCATCACCCAAAATTGTGTTGGCATGCTTAAGGAGTGACACCTGCTCTTTTACGGAGCAGGACTTCAGCGCATTGCTAGAACTTTGTCGGTGATCAGGATCGAATGCAGGATAAACTGAGGGGCAAGGCTTCGACGGCCCTGTGTCCCCTAATGGCGCGCAATTGCTGTAGCATGATACTATAGGGCCCCTGTGAAATTAGAGCACAGCTTCGATGGCCCTGCATCCACAGTGGTGCTACATTGCAGTAGCAGGATCATATGGAGCATTTAGTGAATTGAAATTCAGCAGGTGAGGGTGTAGTCACCCCCGGAGATTGAGAATATTTTAGTAATCAATGTTTCGTAAATTGAATGAATATTAGTAATTGTTTTGTATTATAACAGTTGTAAGCTGTGACTTATGCTGCAGTCATATCCATCCAATAAAGATCTTCTTTCAAATAATGGACTGACGGTGGTTTCTTGCAAATATGTCAGCATGGGACAAGGGTGGGGGTTAATTATAAATAGGCGAGATGAGGCAGTTGCACCTTAGATGGCTGTGGTCTATTGCACGTTCCAGTTGAATGCCATGATTGCATTAAAAGTTTGCACTTCGTGCAGTCTGTGAGGCCTACATGGTCTCAAATGGTGCAAACAGTCTGCAAGACCAATATTGCAGCAGAAACGAGGCTGCAATATTGGTCCCTCACAGAAAGCATGACATGGGAACTGGAAGGGATCGTCATGTGGCGGTCTCTTCTGACTCAGGGTTCGATGCCACTTTCCAGTCTTTCTCCTTCTGGTCTGTGGTCCTTTGAGATGGCTGCTTCTGCATGGCTTGCGTCTCTGGGGGTGGAGGTGCCAGGGATGGCCGAGGCATCTTCTGATGCCAGTCCTCCTTGGCAGACTTCTGAGGTGTGTGCTTTTGGTCTGGTTTATCCTTTCCTAGAAGCCTCTTCTCTTACATAACATAAGCACATAAGAACCTGCCATACTGGGTCAGACCAAGGGTCCATCAAGCCCAGTGGCCAATCCAAGTCACAAGAACCTGGTAAGTACCCAAACATTAAATAGTTCCCTATGTTACTAATGCTGGCAACAAGTAATGGCTATTCCCTATTAATTAATAGCAGTTTATGGACTTCTCCTCCAGGAACGTCTTCTACCTCCTCTCTGGGATCCAGATGCTCTCCAGCTTCTTAACAAGCAGGGTCCTTGTGCCAGACTTAATTTTTATACAGGTTTGCAGTTAGAGGGCTGAATCTTGAGGAAGAGAGGACTATGCATGCTCAGTTTAGGGGACTCCTAGGTGCTATAAGCTCATAGATGCTCCAGTTTCATGGGCTAGTATTTAAGTGTGTTCACCTGCTATGGAGGCTATTTATTTCTGTGTATGTGTGTACATGCCAAGGTTTAGGGCACACATATAAGTTTTAACAATACCCATGCTAAAGGGTTTTTTAGGGGCATAGGCCCCTTAGCTGGGATCTACACACATAAAACACAGAAACAGAGAAATGACGGCAGAAAAGGACCAACTGGTTCGTCTGGTCTGCTCAGCAAGCTTGGTAGTAACTGCCACTCTGTGCAAGTTACTCCCATATTTCTCTTAAGGGTAGTAACTGCCAGTCCATGCTAGTACCCCCAAACATTTCAGCTAGTAATATTTGTTACTGGGTGATGAGCTTTCTTGAAAATTCAGACAATGTTGCTTGGCCTGCGTTGCTTATGGATTTATATTATATCATATAGTGACATACATTTTATTTCAAATGCCTGGGAGGTATGGCGGAGAAACGCTAAGAAGAAGGGAGCTTTTGTGGATTGTTCGAGGTGGCGAGTTTATCCGTCCCTTGAGGCGCCAGAAGAAAGTGAGCATTTATGTGCTGTTCTTGGTGAGGAAGCAATTAGAAGAAAGAAAAACTGAGTGAGAATTCGGTGGAATTTTTGAGAAATAAAAATCAGGATCTGAGAATACATATGCACAGGGATACTTGGGAAGATATGGGTTCAGTAGTGAATTGAAATATACTCTCCTGAAGAAGCCCGTGAGAAGGCGAAACATGTCGGGAGCACTTTGTGCTTTGTGAAGAAGGAATAAGAGAGTTTTCTCAATAATAACGGAGAAAAGACATTTCACTACGAGAGAGACAATTAATGTGTGTGTGGATGGATGTATGGATGTTTTTTAATATTCAATGTTGTTTTTGGAAATATGTATTCCTTTGTCTATTTAAATGCAAATAATTGTGAAAAGATCTTTATTAAAATATTTTTTGTAATTGAAATAAAATTTATGATAATAAATGATAAAAAGTCACTATATGATTTAATTTGACTGATGGTGTGATGTATTATTAAATTTGCCAGGCTTGTTTATCTTATTACTTATAGATTTAGCAGAAAAGCAGTCCTGTGCTTTTTCCCTTATGGCTGCGTATCAGTATCCCAAACTGTAGAAGAGGGACCCTTGGTTGGTGCCGGAATCCAATTCCCCCTTTCCCCCTTCCACTCAAGCGGGGAGCAATGTTTCAGTTGCATTGAAAGCATCGAGGCTTATTGGTTAAGGGTAGCAGTCTCCATGCCTTCTGCTAAGGGTAGCAGTAACCGTCGCGCCGGCAGGTTTCCCTTTTCTCATGTCTGACCTCTGGCCTTTAGAGACCCACAGTGTTTATCCCACGCCCCTTTGAATTCTTTGACTGTTTTCATCGTCACCACCTCCTCCAGAAGGGCGTTCCAGGCATCCTCCACCCTTTCCATGAAGAAATATTTCCTGATATTGGTTCTGAGTCGTCCCCACTGGAGTTTCATTTCATGACCCCTAGTTCTATTGATTTCTTTCAATGAAAAAGGTTTGATGTTCGTGCATCCTTAAACCCTTTCAGGTATCTGAAGGTCTGTATTATATTTCTCCTGCACCTCCTCTCTTCCAGGGTGAACATATTCAGATCCTTCAGCCTCTCATCATAAGTCTTCCGATACAGACCCCACACCATTTTGGTCGCCCTTCTATGGACGCCTCCATTCTGTCTCTTTCCTTGAGATATGGACTTCAGAACTGAACAGGTGAGGCCTCGCCAAGGCCCTGTACAAGGGCATTATCACCTCCTTTTTCTTACTCGATATTCCTCTCTCTATGCAGCCCAGCATTCTTCTGGCTTTACCTGTCAACTTGTCATATTGCTTTGCCATCTTCAGATCACCAGACATTTTCACCCCAACATCCTTCTCTTGGTCTGTGCAGATCAGTCTTTCACCTCCCCATCACAGACAGCTCTTTTGGATCACTGCATCCATGACTCTGCATTTTTTGGCATTGAAACCCATCTGCCAAATCTTCGACCACGCTTCAAGTTTTTTTGAATCACTTTTCATGCTCTCTACGCCTTCCAGCGTGTCCAGTCTGTTGCAGATCTTAGTATCATCCGCAAATAGACAAACTTTACCTTCTATCCCTCCATAATGTCACTCACAAAGATATTGAACAGGCCCGGTCCCAACACGGCTCCTTGTGGCCCTCCACTTAACCCCAATCTCTCCTCAGAGTTGCTTCCATTCACCATCACCCATTGTCACACTGTCTCCTATCAGTCAACCACTTTGTAATCCACGCCACCACCTTGGGCTCAAGGAGCTTTGTGGATAGACTGGCCGAATACATTAAAGTGGATTTTTTAGCCTTCTGAAAGGATGTGTGTACTTTGAAAGTGAGCAAACATTTGTTAGAAAGAGGTGAGTTTGTGAAAAAAGAAGAGATCATGCCTAACCAGCACGCTGCTAACGCACACACACACAACCATGCCTTGATTTAAAGCAGCTTAAGGACGGGCTTAGCGTAGAGACTCGGGTGCTAAGTGCTGCACACTGCCACGCAGAAAGTCCCCGGCTCCATCCCCGAGTCGCATCCTCTGCTCCCGGGCTTGGCAGGGTCTGGGGATGCCGAGGAGGCAGCATTCACAGCCCCTGGGGGGGGAGTTAAATCACGGTGACGTCTGATTCAAGGCCTGTGACCTCAAGGTCCCCAGCTCAGGACAGCCAAAGCAACGAGCAGCCCAGCTACGCTGGAGAGGGAGAAGGGGGGTGAAGATACAAAATCAGGGAGCTGGAAAACAAAATCGCAAATGAAGGCTCATGGCACCAGATCCCAGCCCTGGTTCTGATAACAAAAAGCTCCATCAGTGGCTCAGGGCTCAGAGGGAGGCACTTATGGTAGTGTGTTGTATGTTTTAGCTGCCAAACTGCAGGGGTACTTTGTGTCTGGGTGAATATCACCGACCTGTTGCTTAAGCTGCCAATAAACCTGCAGGGCATCTTTTCCCATGCCCTTTATCAGGTTACACACCTTTCTGGGCACCATCGATCTCCGCTTCTATTTATTTTCCATCTGCTGCTTTATTAAAAATGTCCCCTTGAAAGGTGACCGTCCTCGGTGTCTCTGCTGTGCTGCCCAGGAGCTCTGCTCGTCCCAGCCCTTCCAGCCGGTTTATCGCCTCCCCCAGCCCCGCTCCCCATTCCTTCTGCCTGGGACACAGATTTATTCCCAGCTCCAGGGGGAGGTAAATGAATCCTTTCCTGCCTGTAGCCTCCTCGGATAGGTCTCCAGGGGCCTGGCGGCCTGCGGCGCATACATTATCTCAGCTGATTGCTCTATCTTAATAGCTCGTTTAATCGGTTCAGGCTAAGCGCAGAGGACAAGCACTGGAGGTTTAATTATGTCACGTTGGGTAAGGAAGATTATTTTCATTTATTCCTCTGATTTATAATGGCTCTTACAGGGCTTCCAGTTGTGCTGTCTCCCTGGCACTGCTTGACCCGTCTTCTGACAGTCCCCGGGCACCAGCCCCAGGGCAGTTTGCATTAGCTCTGTTGGTCTGGAGTTTCTTCTGCCCGAAAGGGACGTGAAGATATTCATCTCGCAGGGCTTCTGGCATCATAGGCGCAAAGCTCTGCTCGAGGCGCCCCCAATATCATCTGTGCCACCTCTTCTGTCTGTCCTCTCCTCTTAGCTGCCAGAGTGGGGGGGGACGTCCAGACATCCACAGCACCCACAGAGCTGGTGGTTATGGTCCTGCCGAAAGTGACTGAGGAAGCAGATCGACGGCCTGTGCTGAAGAGACGTTAATGAATGAACTGTCTATGGAGGCTCCTCTTCCTGCTATCAATCTGTCATTCTGTACTTCACTATTCCTAGAGTAGTGCTACAAATTTGCTGCACTATAATACAGTATTTCAAATGGTTGTGCAGTGTTTGGTTTTGGTTTTAGAACATAAGAAGTTTTGATTAGAACATAAGAACATAAGAACATGCCATACTCGGTCAGACCAAGGGTCCATCAAGCCCAGCATCCTGTTTCCAACAGTGGCCAATCCAGGCCACAAGAACCTGGCAAGTACCCCAAAACTAAGTCTATTGCATGCTTCTGTTGCTAGTAATAGCAGTGGCTATTTTCTAAGTCAACTTAATAGCAGGTAATGGACTTCTCCTCCAAGAATTTATCCAATCCTTTAAACCCAGCTACACTAACTGCATTAACCACATCCTCTGGCAACAAATTCCAGAGTGTAATTGTGCGTTGAGTGAAAAAGAACTTTCTCCGATTAGTTTTAAATGTGCCCCATGCTAACTTTATGGAGTGCCCCCTAGTCTTTCTACTATCTGAAAGAGTAAATAACTGATTCACATCTACCCATTCTAGACCTCTCATGATTTTAAACAACTCTATCATATCCCCCCTCAGTCGTCTCTTCTCCAAGCTGAAAAGTCCTAATCTCTTTAGTCTTTCCTCATAGGGAAGCTGTTCCATTCTCCTTATCATTTTGGTAGCCCTTCTCTGTACCTTCTCCATCGCAATTATATCTTTTTTGAGATGCGGCGACCAGAATTGTACACAGTATTCAAGGTGCGGTCTCACCATGGAGCGATACAGAGGCATTATGACATTTTCCGTTTTATTCACCATTCCCTTTCTAGTAATTCCCAACATTCTGTTTGCTTTTTTGACTGCCGCAGCACACTGCACCGACGATTTCAATGTGTTATCCACTATGACACCTAGATCTCTTTCTTGGGTTGTAGCACCTAATATGGAACCTAACATTGTGTAATTAGAGCATGGGTTATTTTTCCCTATATGCATCACCTTGCACTTATCCACATTAAATTTCATCTGCCATTTCGATGCCCAATTTTCCAGTCTCACAAGGTCTTCCTGCAATTTATCACAATCTGCTTGTGATTTAACTACTCTGAACAATTTTGTGTCATCTGCAAATTTGATTATCTCACTCGTCGTATTTCTTTCCAGATCATTTATAAATATATTGAAAAGTAAGGGTCCCAATACAGATCCCTGAGGCACTCCACTGTCCACTCCCTTCCACTGAGAAAATTGTCCATTTAATCCTACTCTCTGTTTCCTGTCTTTTAACCAGTTTGTAATCCACGAAAGGACATCGCCTCCTATCCCATGACTTTTTACTTTTCCTAGAAGCCTACCCACTATTCCTAGGATAACGTGTGGATTGGGCGTACAGCAGTGCAGCATGCCTACAGAAAAGCTTTGGGGCCGGCGATATATTGAGTGCAGGGCTATATCATGAAACAGCCTTCTATAAATGGTGAGGGACAGGCTGCACAGGCATGGATCATAGTCTGAGAGATCTCCACCTTCCCACCATTACCCTTAAACTGGAGCTTCTGCCCAATGGCAGGGGGGATCAGACAGGGGACTGACAATTTTTTGTCCTCTAAATTTTCAGTGCTTTGTTGCTATCACAGTTTGCAATGGAGATCCAATAAATGCCCTTTCCCCCTTCCCCACAGAAAAGACGCTGGATTGCAGGCAGGACTGGACGGTAAACTCCACCGAGCAGGGACTGCCCGTTACACGTATGTGCATTAGGACTGCCAGCTGTCCGGATTTTCTCCAGATAGTACAGATTTTAAAGGTACTGTCTGGAAGCCAGATGGAGGGCTAAAATGTCTGGAAATTGTCTGGATTTCAGCCCTCCATACGAGGGCAGTAGCTTTCGACATCCACATCTCCTCAACCAGCCTGAAGGAGCTGTGTTTTAACTCCACAACCGACATTGGTGCTATACAACCTTCAGGACGTTGCCTGTGCCTCTCCCTGCTACGGCCCAATGAGAAAAGGTGCAGCGGGACCTCTGGCACTTCCCCTCCCACCTGAAGCCCTACAGTGAAAGGCCCTGCAGGGCTGCTGGCACAGCTCCTCTTAGCTTCTGCCCACAGCAAAACAAGAAAAGAGGCTGCCGCCGACTCACCTCCCACTGTGGCACATCTCCTCCTGGCTGCAGCACAACAGGAAGTGGGGCTGTCAGCACCTCTCCGCCTTACCAAGGGGCAATAAATAAATGCCACCGGCAACTCCTCTCCCATCCTTGACAAGAGAGGCCCAAGGGGATGTACGTGTGCTGAAGCAAAAGCCAGGAGAATATGTGACAGCCTGCATGTGTGAGGAAGAGAGAGTCAGTATGTGTGTGTGTGTGAGGAAGAGAGAGTCAGTATGTATGTGTGTGTGTGTGTGTGTGAGGAAGAGAGAGTCAGTGTGTGTATGTGTGTGAGGAAGAGAGAGTCAGTATGTATGTGTGTGTGTGTGTGTTTTTAAGGAAGAGAGAGTCAGTGTGTGTGTGCATGTGTGTGTGTGTGTGTGTGGAAGAGAGAGTCAGTATGTATGTGTGTGTGTGTGTGTGTGTGTGTGTGTGAGAGAGAGAGAGTCAGTGTGTATATGTGTCTGTGTGTGAGAGAGAATGTGTGAGCCTTTAGGTATTGGTGAGGGAGAAAGATTCAGTGAGTGTGAAATATCCTGTAAGTGCCTGTAGGAGGGAGAAAGAGACAGTGAGTGTGAGACAGCCTATATGTGCATGAGGAAGTGAGAGAGAAGCAGTGAATGTTAGAGAGCCTGTATGTGCATGTGGGAGGGAGAAAGATTCAGTGAGTGTGAGAGAGCCTGTGTGTGTGTGTGGGAGGGAGAGTGAGTCAATGAGTGTGAGAAAGGGCCAGTGAGTGTGCAAGAGCCTGTGTTTGTGTGAGTGAGGGCATCAGTTTTGTTTGAGTGGGTGAGTGAGGGAGAGCCTGTATGAGTGAGAGCTAGAAAGTGAGCATGTATGAGAGGGTGTGTGAGTGCCTGTATGTTTGAGTGTGAGTGTGTGTGTCAGAGAGAGAGAGAGTGTGCAGGAGAGTGAACATATTTGAGAATGTGTTTGTAAGGGAGAGAATGAATGTGTAGGTTAGCGTGTGTGTCTTTGAGAGAGAGAGAGGATAAAGCTTGCACTCTTCCTCTCCCTCACTAAGGGCTGGATTCACTAATGCCGCAAGGGATAGTGAATCCCGCGGTAATGGGGGGCTGGGGGAGGGGGGTGAAGCGGGGGGCGGTCCTGCGCTAGCCGGCATCGATCGCACCTCCATGGTGTAGTTATTCGACGCGCAACTGACAGCGATAAAGGTGTTTACCTTTTGCTGTCGGCGCAGTCTTCGCGGCGTCAGCACTGGTGCTGCTCCGACTCCTCCTCTTCCGGGGCTGACTCCGCCCCGAGCTAGCTCTCGCATGCGTGCGATAGCTTTAGAAAATAACCCCCTAAATCATGACTTATCTAAGATGACTGGAAATCTAAAGCTCTCAGGTATGGAGTCCTGGAATATTTTTTACCTTTATTTGTTTGTATTTTTGGACTTTATTTGAAATATTTTATTGATGTTTAGGAAAATTTTAACATTTTTAATATGAGTTATTAATTATTGGATGTTATTATTTTCATCAGCTCTTTTGAAATATTTATGAACCATATTGAAATATGGTTTTACTATTAAGATATTTTATATTTCTTGGCCTTATTGTTTGTTTTGTGAGGATTGGCGATGTTTCTGTTTTTTGATTCTAGCACTTTATAAGGAGTCTGGCTTGTGCTTTCTAGCTGCTCGTTTCTATTTATACTTTATGGTCTCTGTATTCTCTATTTAGTGAGGATCTGCCTGTTCTACATGTGTGACCAAGGTGAATTATTCTGCTAGTGCATAGTTTCTGTGTTCTGTGCTCTATAGCAGCCTGCCTTGTTCTGTTTCCTAATAGGAGGTGCACTGGTGTTTTAGGGCCTGGTGTAATATTGTTATTTATTATTACGTTATTACGTTTTTTTATACCGTCACTAAGACAAGCCATCGTAATGGTTTACAAGTCATAAAATACATAAAATAACAAGAACAATCCAAACAATTTTAAATAAGGAGCAGTAATTTTAAATTAACTAAAAATATAAAACAAATACTAAGCGCTAATATTAAAAATATAATAAAAAAATATATAAAAATATATATTTTTATAAAAATATATAAAAAAATATATAAAAAAGGCTCCAGGGGCGTTCCAGGTAACTATAGACTGGTGAGCCTGACTTCAGTGCCGGGAAAAATAGTGAAAACTATTCTCAAGATCAAAATCGTAGAGCATATAGAAAGACATGGATTTACCCAAGGGAAGTCTTGCCTCACAAATCTGCATCATTTTTTTGAAGGGGTTAATAAACATGTGGATAAAGGTGAACCGGTAGATGTAGTGTATTTGGATTTTCAGAAGGCGTTTGACAAAGTCCCTCATGAGAGGCTTCTACGAAAACTAAAAAGTCATGGGATAGGAGGCGATGTCCTTTCATGGATTATAAACTGGTTAAAAGACAGGAAACAGAGAGTAGGATTAAATGGTCAATTTTCTCAGTGGAAAAGGGTAAACAGTGGAGTGCCTCAGGGATCTGTACTTGGACTGGTGCTTTTCAATATATATATAAATGATCTGGAAAGGAATACGACGAGTGAGGTTATCAAATTTGCGGATGATACAAAATTATTCAGAGTAGTTAAATCACAAGCAGACTGTGATACATTACAGGAGGACCTTGCAAGACTGGAAGATTGGGCATCCAAATGGCAGATGAAATTTAATGTGGACAAGTGCAAGACTCACACATGCTTTCTCTCTCTCTCACACATGCGCACACACACACACACACACTCTGACTGTCTTTCTCACACACACACACACTTACTGACTCTCTCTCCCTCACACACAGGCTCACACATACACAAACACACATACTTACTGTCTTTCTCACACACCCCCACACACAGACTCTCTCGTCCTCATATATACACACACATACTGACTCTCTCTCCCTCACACATACATACAGGCTCACACATACACAAGCACACACACTGACTGTCTTTCTCACACACACCCACACAGACTCTCTCTTCCTCATATACACACACACATACTGACTCTCTTTCCCTCACACATACATACAGGCTTACACATATACAAACACACACACTGACTGTCTTTCTCACACACTCCCAGACACACACAGACTCTCTCTTCCTCATATAAACACACACATACTGACTCTCTTTCCCTCACACATACATACAGGCTTACACATACACAAACACACACACTGACTGTCTTTCTCACACACACACACACACAATCTCTCTCCCTCACACATACATACAGGCTCATAAATACACAAACACACACACACACACACACAATCTCTCTCCCTCACACATACATACAGGCTCATACATACACAAACACACACACACTGATTGTCTTTCTCACACACACACACAAACTCTCTCTCCCTCACACATACATACAGGCTCACACATACACAAACACACACACTGATTGTCTTTCTCACACACTCACAAACTCTCTCTCCATCACACATACATACAGGCTCACACATACACAAGCACACACACTGACTGTATTTCTCACAAACACCCACACAGACCCTCTCTTCCTCATATACACACACACATACTGACTCTCTTTCCCTCACACATACATACAGGTGTACACATACACAAACAAACACACTGTCTGTCTTTCTCACACACACACACACACACACACAATCTCTCTCCCTCACACATACATACAGGCTCATAAATACACAAACACACACACTGTCTGTCTTACACACACACACACACACACACACACACAGACTCTCCCTTCCTCATATACACACACACATACTGACATTCTCTTCCTCATATACACACACACATACTGAATCCGTCTTCCTCATATACACACACACATACTGACTCTCTCTTCCTCATACATACATACAGGCTCACACATACACAAACACACACACTGATTGTCTTTCTCACACACACACACACACAAACTCTCTCTCCCTCACACATACATACAGGCTCACACATACACAAACACACACACTGATTGTCTTTCTCACACACACACACAAACTCTCTCTCCCTCACACATACATACAGGCTCACACATGCACAAACACACACACTGACTGTCTTTCTCACACACACACACACACACACACACAGACTCTCTCTTCCTCATATACACACACACATACTGACTCTCTCTTCCTCATACATACATACAGGCTCACACATACACAAACACACACACTGACAGTCTTTCTCACACACACAGACTCTCCCTTCCTCATATACACACACACATACTGACTCTCTCTTCCTCATACATACAGGCTGTCACATATTCTCCTGGCTTTTGCTTCAGCACATCTACATCCCCTTGGGCCCTTTTTTACAGATGGGAGAGGAGGTGCTGGTGGCTTTTATTTATTGCCCCATTTATTTATTACCATGGGGGTAAAACGTAGTCGTGGAAAATTGCCTCCACTCTTGGGGTGGGGTGGGGTTGATTTTCAAAGCCATTTAGACAAATAAAATCCAGTTTTATGTGCTTAGATGGCTCTTAGACAATAGGCCGGGGCTACTTGTACATGAGCGGCAGAGAGGTGTCCCGGGGCTGGTGTACTTCTTGGCTTTAAAAGTATGCCTGCGAGTTACCCGGCACAAGTTACATCCTCCAAAGAGGTGGTGTGACTTTACAGGAGCTCCTCTATGCACCCGGTGGCCAATTCACCAAGCATTTTTACAGCAAACGTACAGGTATAAGTTTGCTTTGATAATGCGCGCTAAAGTTTGTGAGTGCACGTTACCCGGAGATTTTCTCCCTATTCCAACAGTTATGTACAGGTATAAGTTTGCTTTGATAATGCTCGCTAAAGTTTGTGAGTGCACGTTACCCGGAGATTTTCTCCCTATTCCAACAGTTATGTACAGGTATAAGTTTGCTTTGATAATGCGCGCTAAAGTTTGTGAGTGCACGTTACCCGGAGATTTTCTCCCTATTCCAACAGTTATGTACAGGTATAAGTTTGCTTTGATAATGCTCGCTAAAGTTTGTGAGTGCACGTTACCCGGAGATTTTCTCCCTATTCCAATAGTTATGTACAGGTATAAGTTTGCTTTGATAATGCTCGCTAAAGTTTGTGAGTGCACGTTACCCGGAGATTTTCTCCCTATTCCAACAGTTATGTACAGGTATAAGTTTGCTTTGATAATGCACGCTAAAGTTTGTGAGTGCATGTTACCGGGAGATCTTCTCCCTATTCCAGCAGTTAGGTACAGGTATAAGTTTGCTTTGATAATGCACGCTAAAGTTTGTGAGTGCACGTTACCCGGAGATTTTCTCCCTATTCCAACAGTTATGTACAGGTATAAGTTTGCTTTGATAATGCTCGCTAAAGTTTGTGAGTGCACGTTACCCGGAGATTTTCTCCCTATTCCAACAGTTATGTACAGGTATAAGTTTGCTTTGATTATGCGCGCTAAAGTCTGTGAGTGCACGTTACCCGGAGATTTTCTCCCTATTCCAGCAGTTAGGTACAGGTATAAGTTTGCTTTGATAATGCACGCTAAAGTTTGTGAGTGCACGTTACCCGGAGATCTTCTCCCTATTCCAATAGTTATGTACATGTATAAGTTTGCTTTGATAATGCGAGCTAAAGTCTGTGAGTGCACGTTACCTGGAGATCTTCTCCCTATTCCAGCAGTTAGGTACAGGTATAAGTTTGCTTTGATAATGCTCGTTAAAGTTTGTGAGTGCACGTTACCCGGAGATCTTCTCCCTATTCCAACAGTTATGTACAGGTATAAGTTTGCTTTGATAATGCTCGCTAAAGTTTGTGAGTGCACGTTACCGGGAGATCTTCTCCCTATTCCAACAGTTCTGTACAGGTATAAGCTTGCTTTGATAATGCTCGCTAAAGTTTGTGAGTGCACGTTACCGGGAGATCTTCTCCCTATTCCAACAGTTATGTACAGGTATAAGCTTGCTTTGATAATGCGTGCTAAAGTCTGTGAGTGCACGTTACCCGGAGATCTTCTCCCTATTCCAACAGTTATGTACAGGTATAAGCTTGCTTTGATAATGCTCGCTAAAGTTTGTGAGTGCACGTTACCCGGAGATCTTCTCCCTATTCCAACAGTTATGTACAGGTATAAGCTTGCTTTGATAATGCTCGCTAAAGTTTGTGAGTGCACGTTACCGGGAGATCTTCTCCCTATTCCAACAGTTCTGTACAGGTATAAGCTTGCTTTGATAATGCTCGCTAAAGTTTGTGAGTGCACGTTACCGGGAGATCTTCTCCCTATTCCAACAGTTATGTACAGGTATAAGCTTGCTTTGATAATGCGTGCTAAAGTCTGTGAGTGCACGTTACCCGGAGATCTTCTCCCTATTCCAACAGTTATGTACAGGTATAAGCTTGCTTTGATAATGCTCGCTAAAGTTTGTGAGTGCACGTTACCCGGAGATCTTCTCCCTATTCCAACAGTTATGTACAGGTATAAGCTTGCTTTGATAATGCTCGCTAAAGTTTGTGAGTGCACGTTACCGGGAGATCTTCTCCCTATTCCAACAGTTATGTACAGGTATAAGCTTGCTTTGATAATGCTCGCTAAAGTTTGTGAGTGCACGTTACCGGGAGATCTTCTCCCTATTCCAACAGTTATGTACAGGTATAAGCTTGCTTTGATAATGCTCGCTAAAGTCTGTGAGTGCACGTTACCCGGAGATCTTCTCCCTATTCCAACAGTTATGTACAGGTATAAGCTTGCTTTGATAATGCTCGCTAAAGTTTGTGAGTGCACGTTACCCGGAGATCTTCTCCCTATTCCAACAGTTATGTACAGGTATAAGCTTGCTTTGATAATGCTCGCTAAAGTTTGTGAGTGCACGTTACCCGGAGATCTTCTCCCTATTCCAACAGTTATGTACAGGTATAAGTTTGCTTTGATAATGCTCGCTAAAGTTTGTGAGTGCACGTTACCCGGAGATCTTCTCCCTATTCCAACAGTTAAGTACAGCATCCCCAACCCCTGCCAGCACAGGGAAGCAAACCCTGGGCACAGGAAATGAACCCCGGTCTTCCACAAGGCAGGGAACAACACTGACGTTCAGCCACGGGGACAATCTAATACTCACTTTTTAATCAGATTTGCTATAAGGTCTATGAGGCTTAAGTCTGCGTTTGCTATATACGAGAAACATTGTTTTTGCCCAAACTGCGTAACGCGCTGATACATCTTTGTTTCAGAAAGGGATCTTCCTGTCACGAGTCCTTGAGATCTGCAGGCTAAGCAGAAGTCTTCACATCAGTATACTGCCCAAAACCCATCTCTGACACCTCCAAATGGCAGACAGATTATACAGCACTAACACACTGCCCAAGAACCGCAGACTGCACCACCACACAAAACACACACAGGCTGCACAACTGCCCAAGAGCAACAGAGTCATCTTGGCAACAATGGCCCAGAAGCACAGGACTTTAGCACTGCAGCTCTATCCAAGAACCAGAGACTGCAACACTGCCCAGCTGCCACGGAATATTCCATGGCCACACCACCCAAAATCTGCAGATGGCACCAATTCCCTGTAACCTTTTATAAAGGGGTTTCACCCATAAAAACAGCAAACATGCATGGAAGCAGCACCTACATGCCCACGTGTTATTTTATGAACATCAAGATTACATGCGTATTTTCCGATTGACACATTCAGTAGCCTTGTGGGGGAAAAGGGGCGAGCTAGGGCCATTCCAGAGCAGGTTCAACAGTACGCATGGAAGTTACTGTTTTGTAAGCGATATCCACGAATACATTACCAAACTTGTTCCTACACTTTTACGCCTGCTAACTGACTGGCGCAAGTGAAATCAGGCAGAGAGTAGGATTAAATGGCCTGTTTTCACAGTGGCAGATCTCCTCGGGGATCTGTACTGGGACCGGTGCTTTTTAATATATTTATAAATGATCTGGAAAGGAATACGACGAGTGAGGTTATCAAATATGCGGATGACATAAAATTACTCAGAGTAGTTAAATCTCAAGCGGATTGTGATAAATTGCAGGAGGACCTTGCAAGACTGGAAGATTGGGCATCCAAATGGCAGATGAAATTTAATGTGGATAAGTGCAAGTTGATGCATATAGGGAAAAATAACCCATGCTATAATTACACAATGTTGGGTTCCATATTAGGTGCTACAACCCAAGAAAGAGATCTAGGTGTCATAGTGGATAACATATTGAAATCGTCGGTACAGTGTGCTGTGGTGGTAAAAAAAGCAAACAGAATGTTGGGAATTATTAGGAAGGGAATGGTGAATAAAACGGAAAATGTCATAATGCCTCTGTATCGCTCCATGGTGAGACCGCACCTTGAATACTGTGTACAATTCTGGTCGCTGCATCTCAAAAAAGATATAATTGCGATGGAGAAGGTACAGAGAAGGGCAACCAAAATGATAAAGGGGATGGAACAGCTCCCCTATGAGGAAAAGCTGAAGAGGTTAGGGCTGTTCAGTTTGGAGAAGACACAGCTGAGGGGGGGGGGGGATACGAGAGGTCTACAAAATCATGAAAGGACTTGAATGGGAAAATGTGAAATGGCTATTTACTCTTTCGGATAAACAAGGACTATGGGGCACTGCATGAAGTTAGCAAGTAGCACATTTAAAACAAATCATGCAATGCACAATTAAGCTCTGAAATTTGGTGCCAGAGGATGTGGCCAAGACAGCTAGTGAAGCTGGGTTTAAAAAAGGTTTGGATAAGTTCCTAGAGAAGTCCATAAACTGCAGTTAATCAATAGGGAATAGCCAGTGCTTGATGCTGGCATTAGTCGCATGAGAGCTATTTATGTTTGGATACTTGCCAGGTTCTTATGGCCTGGATTGGCCACTGTTCAAGGCAGGATACTGGGCTTGATGGACCCTTGGTCTGATGCAGTAAGGCATTTCATATGTTCTTATGTCTGTTGTCTGCAGTTTTTGGTTGGGAGGAATCGATGAAGTGGTGTGGATTCTGTGTGAAGGGTTAGAGGGTCTAAGTGAACTGGAAGACTGGGAGAACTGGCAGAAATATCGACGAACTGGTGAGACTCCAAGTACTCGCACATGCTTTAAAATATACCTGCCTCCCTGCTTAATTCTGGGTATTAACGTGTGCAGTGTCACAATTGGTTTGCACGTAAAATATATGCATTATGTTTCTAAATGGGTAAAGAAAGTCTGTGTTTTCTTGCATTGAAAATTTTCGTTTATACCGAAACATATGCACCTACTTTTGGAGCAGAACTATGCGGCATTTTATAAACTGTGCAGCTCCCACCGCAAAGTTTATAAAACACTAGCCTTAATCTCCATGCGTCCACTTATGCATGCAAATGCTGCACCGCAAATAGCTTTGAAAGTTAGATTCACACTGCTCAAAAAAACCCAACACCTTCACAAGCCAATGTTCCAGAAAAAAGGCCACTGCATGCCAGTACCATCCCCTCACAAATCCAGACACCTGTCCTCCCCAACCACCTGTAGACAGGGCTCACTCTCTGGGACATCACTTTGTCATTCTCCCATTTATGTAGGATCTGTCCACAAAGAGCGGACGTGACATGTGTGACAGATCGCTACACTCTGCATGGCTCAGTATTAAGTTAGATTAAACTCCGCACCCGCAGGCTTCCTGTAAACAGGAAGGATACTGGGCATGAGGTGGGCACCCCTTCGGCTGCATGGATATTCTGTTCATGCACAGGTGATCCCCAAGTACATGCTCAGTGCACAGGAAGCCCATTTACTGAAACCCTGTTAGGGCTGCAATAAGAAAAAGATGGAAAAAACCCCTAAGAAGGGAGATTTCTCTTCCCAGGTTTTAGGATGCACACAGCTCGCACATCTCTGCAAGCCGCAGGCACTGCGTAGCTTCACTGGGGTCTGTCATGGACCCTGTGCATGTTCTCCTCTGTTGAAAAGGGACGTGACTTATGCAAAACTGTGCAGAATTGATGCTCAGAGCCTGCTTCAGACAGGGAGTGCAGAGCCCGGGAATGCACAGCCTGCTCACAAATGAAGGCTCGCGCTGCTGGGGATGGGACCTTGGATTGCAGGAACATGCGACTCTGCAGGGGTCTCTCTCTGTCGGGACATGCAGGCAGGTTTCACCCTACACGACAGGTGGTCCGGGCAAAGGCAGATGTAAGCGCACGGCACAGACGTGATCCTACCTGCAGCCGAGAGCCTGGCAGCGCTCGCGTTCCTGTGCAGGCAGCGACTCCACGAGCTCCCGGGGGCCAGCCTGCAGCTCCCCCCCCCCCCCCTGCTAGCCCAGCTCCAGCACAGGGGCAGGCACTCACCGATCCTGCAGCTGCCGCCGGGGCTCCGCTCTCTCAGCCTCGGCAGCCACCTTCCGGGGGAGACTCTGATGCAGGGCTGGGGTGGGCTGGTCTAGAGCTCCGCAGCCACCTAAGGTGCCCCCCACCAGCAGGAAGCTCCCGGGGCTTGCACAGGTGCTGCCCCCCCCCCCCCCCCCTCTGGGTTTTTCTCTCTTCCCGGCTCCCCCTCGGGAGGCTGCTGGGGGCAGATCCTCCGCTGGCTCCGTCCTCAACCTTCACTTCATTGTGAGAACTTCCAGGCAGATGCGAGGGCTCCTCTCAAAAGTGCGCAGCCGAGCCAGGAGCGCAGAATGCAAGGACTGAGAGTCAGGTGGTCGGGGGCTCAGCTGAGCGGGGGGAAGCCGGCTGGATGCCTTTTCGGCTTGTTTTAAAGGGCCATTAATACCAAAGCACGGATATTCTGGAATATGTCTGCTTACCCTCCTCCCTACAGCATTGAGGAGAACTGTGCTGTATACTGCAGAGATAGGCCTGTTGTTAATAATATATATAATTATTGGTATAGTGCATACCAGATATATGTAGTGCTGCACAGAGACACATAAGAAACAGTTCCTGCTGCTTGGGGAGCTTAGGGTCTTGTTAAGACAGACCTGTGACTGACTTTCCTGCC
This sequence comes from Rhinatrema bivittatum, assembly GCF_901001135.1. Taxonomy (NCBI): domain Eukaryota; kingdom Metazoa; phylum Chordata; class Amphibia; order Gymnophiona; family Rhinatrematidae; genus Rhinatrema; species Rhinatrema bivittatum. Next base: position 275,328,027 of record NC_042622.1, on the reverse strand, counting down.
ATGAGGGGTTAGTGTTACAGAAAGTGTCCTCTTCCCGCAGGCGACCACAGCTGACTGCCAGCAACATTTCAAGCTTTATGATCATGATTTCTGTTTCTGCATGGAAATAATCAGCACGGCCAGTACTGACTCTCCATGTGCCTGATGGTCAACGATGCTACCCCTGGTTATGAGCAGAGTGGCATTTCAAGGCCACTAAAAACCCAAAATGGCCACCTACCCATTATCCATTTCATGTCTTCAAAATGTACTTTTTTTTTTCTTTTGGTCAAACTAGGCTTCAAAAACTACCCAAACGTTTCTAAGCGACCTACAACATTGCTAGCATGCATGGTGTTACTGCAGATAGGGCACCCCCTCATGCCAGGAAATGCACAACGATTCCCTGTGCCTTGCAGCTTTTGTGCAAATGAGAGAAGAGATGTGTCTCAGGTATTTAATTACAAATCCACCACAGACCTCTTGTTTTTAATGTTTGACTAGAAATAATCTCAAGAATGCAGATTCTGGTTCCTGTTGACTGATGTTCATATTATGGCACCTGAACAAGGTGCTGAGCTATTCAAACTGAAGCCTTCCATGCATGGGCAGCGGCATGGGCAGCAGCAGTCATGCATCTCCCCACCCTCCACGTCCACTGCTCCACCACAGACCAGGCACAGCATGGACAGCAGCGGTCCATGCATCTCCCCACCCTCCACGTCCACTGCTCCACCACAGACCAGGCACAGCATGGACAGCAGCGGTCCATGCATCTCCCCACCCTCCACGTTCACTGCTCCACCACAGACCAGGCACAGCATGGGCAGCAGCAGTCATGCATCTCCCCACCCTCCACGTCCACTGCTCCACCACAGACCAGGCACAGCATGGACAGCAGCGGTCCATGCATCTCCCCACCCTCCACGTCCACTGCTCCACCACAGACCAGGCACAGCATGGACAGCAGCGGTCCATGCATCTCCCCACCCTCCACGTTCACTGCTCCACCACAGACCCGGCACAGCATGGGCAGCAGCGGTCCATGCATCTCCCCACCCTCCACGTCCACTGCTCCACCACAGACCAGGCACAGCATGGGCAGCAGCGGTCCATGCATCTCCCCACCCTCCACGTCCACTGCTCCACCACAGACCAGGCACAGCATGGGCAGCAGCGGTCCATGCATCTCCCCACCCTCCACGTCCACTGTTCCACCACAGACCAGGCACAGCATGGGCAGCAGCGGTCCATGCATCTCCCCACCCTCCACGTTCACTGCTCCACCACAGACCAGGCAGAGCATGGGCAGCAGCGGTCCATGCATCTCCCCACCCTCCACGTCCACTGTTCCACCACAGACCAGGCACAGCATGGGCAGCAGCGGTCCATGCATCTCCCCACCCTCCACGTCCACTGCTCCACCACAGACCAGGCACAGCATGGGCAGCAGCAGTCATGCATCTCCCCACCCTCCACGTCCACTGCTCCACCACAGACCAGGCACAGCATGGACAGCAGCGGTCCATGCATCTCTCCACCCTCCACGTCCACTGCTCCACCACAGACCAGGCACAGCATGGGCAGCAGCGGTCCATGCATCTCCCCACCCTCCACGTCCACTGTTCCACCACAGACCAGGCACAGCATGGGCAGCAGCGGTCCATGCATCTCCCCACCCTCCACGTCCACTGCTCCACCACAGACCAGGCACAGCATGGGCAGCAGCGGTCCATGCATCTCCCCACCCTCCACGTCCACTGCTCCACCACAGACCAGGCACAGCATGGGCAGCAGCGGTCCATGCATCTCCCCACCCTCCACGTCCACTGTTCCACCACAGACCAGGCACAGCATGGGCAGCAGCGGTCCATGCATCTCCCCACCCTCCACGTCCACTGCTCCACCACAGACCCGGCACAGCATGGGCAGCAGCGGTCCATGCATCTCCCCACCCTCCACGTCCACTGCTCCACCACAGACCAGGCACAGCATGGGCAGCAGCGGTCCATGCATCTCCCCACCCTCCACGTCCACTGCTCCACCACAGACCAGGCACAGCATGGGCAGCAGCGGTCCATGCATCTCCCCACCCTCCACGTCCACTGCTCCACCACAGACCAGGCACAGCATGGGCAGCAGCGGTCCATGCATCTCCCCACCCTCCACGTCCACTGCTCCACCACAGACCAGGCACAGCATGGGCAGCAGCGGTCCATGCATCTCCCCACCCTTCACGTCCACTGCTCCACCACCGACCAGGCACAGCATGGGCAGCAGCACTACAGGCTTCCCTGATACACTAAGGGTGTCCTTTTCAAAAGAATTTGCACGCTTAAAGCTAGTTTTTACGTGCATAGATGCACTTTATATGTGCACCAGGGCTTTTCAAAATTGCTAAGATATATGCTGCTTTTACAAATGTAAATCCTTTTGAAAATTGCCCCCTTAGTACACACTCTGCCCCACCACAGAACTGGTATTGCATGGGCAGCGCTAGTGCAAACTTCCTTGCTACCATTAGGTGACCACGGAGTAGTTGCTATGATGCCTTTAGATTTCCAAGCATCACACAACCATGGGTTAGCGCTCCATGGCTTGTCCTTTTTTAAAAGAAGGAGATTCACCTACGTACGGGCTGATCTGAGGAATGCAGTTATAGATTCCTTCCTACGCAGCCATTGCAAATTTGTCTCCAGGTCATCATAGGACACTAGTTTTATTCTGGACTCACAGGTATCTTAGTGATTTCCACTTCAGAGTTGCCAGGTAATTCTAAAGCATGAAATACAGTTCAACTAGCCATGTTTTATTGCTTTTTTTATGTGTATATATATATATATAATATCACCTTTTCTAATACAATTGAGAGCATAGGAAAAATGTGAGCTTACTGCAGAGAAAAGAGCTTAAAGAGATGGGGGTGGCTGAGAGTATTACTCAGGACCTGGAGTTAGCAGGCCACTGGACCGGCTGTGCTTCCCTTCCATGCTGTGACAGTATCAGAGCTGGGGTGGCAAGGACCAACACGGGACCACTGGCTGGTGCGCGGCCACCTTCCTTGCGATTCTCTGCTACAGGACTGTGTTTGCACTTTCCAGATGGTCCCTGGGTTTTGCGGCTGTCAAAAGAGCTCCCAGTGCTAGCTGTGTCTCATTACAGCCAGCTGTCCCTTCCTCACAATTAATACTTCCATCCACAAAGTCAATCCAGGTATTTATAGCAGCAGCCGGAGCAGGTTGGGGAGAAGCGAAGAGGCCTCAGGCAGGCAACCTGATGGCCGTGCTTGTATTTCATTTTGTGGAAGGGGATATGCAGTGAGGGATCTCAGAAACCCTTTCTACCCTCCCCCACAGGGTGACCAAGTCAAAAGGCTGAGCCCGTCCTGTTGTTATCTCACTTAGCACTACATCTCCCTGCATGCACTGGGATAAAATTAGGACTGGATCAGTCGGTGTCCTTTGGCATGGAACATTATAGAGATATATATAGAGATATATAAGAGTGGCACCACCACTTCTGGACAGGGCCAGTGCTAGGTTTATTGCCTCTCTCTGCCCCCAGCTCCTGTGATTAAAGCACTGGGGCCCCAGGAGCTGCCGATCTGGCCCTGGTGCCTGCAGGGGCCCTGTAAAAGTGACAGAGCCCTGCGGGTTTCCTATGCATGGAGGCTGCCCAGGACATCTCCTGGGCAGGATGAGCAGGGAGCTCCCTGCGGGCCTGTAAAAGAAGGCGCGTGCACGTGTAGTACATGGGTGAGTCCCAAATAACCTTTCTGTGTGGGGTCTCGTTCCCAGGATCTCAGACACATCAAGGAGGGCATGGGTGGGGGGTTTCTCCCCCTGGATCCACATGTCCTGGAAAGTAAAGCTTCTGTAGTTATGGCTGGAACTTCTTGTAATCTCTCTAAGCAGCCCCCAGAGGTAAGGGGGTCTCTCCCTCAGGATTTTAACCTTTCAGCCCCCTGAAGGCTGGCGCGTGTGATGCTCTGGCTCTGAGTAGTCCCAGCCTGCCGTGCACGATGATGAACTATGACCTGTGGCTGACTCTGACTGGGCAAACTGAAAGGCAGCGGCAATAAGTGGTCAATATTAATCAATGTGTTAATCAACAAGAAATGTTCCAGAGACAAAGGGAAAACCTTTCTGCATGCTTCCTAATGACACAGGTTAGGGGGGAAAAAGGGGTTTGTTTATATTATTGTGAAATATTTAGGCAGTAAAATCTAGCTACAAGATTACAGGAGAGGGGCTACCTCCTTTAATTATTGTCACTTTTCTGTCCTTCTCACGGTCTCTGTACTGAGCAGTGGGTTTCTCATGGTCTTTTGCTGTACAATAGAATAGTGGATTTCTCTCTCTCTCTCATAGGCACCTATGAGTGTGTTTCTCCCCATACCCTCCCTTGCTTGATTTCTTCTTGCTTGATTTCTCGCTGCAGGATGCACCCTTGACAGGGCATCCAAGCCGCCTTGGGTGGGATCGGCAAACGCATGGCTATAGGCAGGCAGCAGCTGCTGCAGAGGTGTCTGTGCCTATAAGCTCCGGAGACCCGCTGCTAGTTTGATCACAAGTGCTGTTCAGGCTCCAGAGAGGAAGGCAGGCAGCAGCCAAAGAGTAATGTTATCTAGAAATGGAGGTCAATAATGCTTCAATAATATAGGGAGGAAATTAGTAATGTTTGCACGCTCAGTGGAAGAGAGTGAATCTTTAACAATAAGATTAAATGAGCTAATGCAAAGTATGTATCCAGCTGCTTTCTGACCTCGTTCCCTTTTACATAGCGTTGCCAACTGGCTCCAGATTTTCAGGACATGTTGATCCAGTCCTGGTTTTACTCCCCTGCATGCAGGTTCTTATACTCTTGATTTTCTTGGGGAATGCAATAGGGAAATCAGAATAAATCCCAGCATGGAATGGGGTAAAACCAGGACTGGACCTACCTGTCCTACAAATCTGGAGCCAGTTGGCAACCCTACCAGTCGGAGAGCAGGATATAGGCTGAGGGACTGGCCCTTGAGAAGAGCTGCCAATTCATACAGTTCAAGGAGGAAGACCTATGGCCAGTCCTGCTCTCTCTGATCTCTCATCCTAATGCATTGTGGTATTTGCAGTCCCTGCTTCTATCCTTGGAAATGAGGCACTGAAGGTACCAGAATGCATTGGGATGGAAGGATTTGTCAGAAATCCAGGATTAGCCTAAAATCTCAATCTCCCTCCTGCAAGTGGACCACTGGGGTGAATTGCAGCCACACGGCTGCCGGCCCGGATCTGCCAGCACATGTGTGCAGTGGGGTGAAAGCAGCGCTGGCTCTGTGCATCCTGCGGAGATCCCCTGAAGTGGACGCGAGCCACAGTGACCTGATGTGATCCTTCCTTCAGCCTCTTTGCATGCACGTGTCCTGCCACTCCATGCCTCGGGGGAGGGAACAGGCTGAGCCGGCCCTGGTTTTACCAGGAGTGTCAGCTTCTTAAGAAGGACAGAGAGCCAGGATTACTTCCAGCCATGTTTAGCATTCATTCATCCTCCTGAGGGACCCGGGTGCAAGGCCCGTCTCCTCCCGCTCCGATGCAGGGCAAGCCGGCTTGAAGTTCTCTTGCCCGGGTAGCCGTGTGGATTGTAAGCTTCCCGCCAGTTGGAGAATTAAACCGAAGACATTCATGTTAACTCATAAATCGTTAGGTAAAGTTGCGTCACCTTGGGTCAGCTCTGTGCTGTGAACGTCTAACCCTCCCCAGCGGGACCTCTTGCATGTTCCTACCTCCAGAGCTGCCCGTCTGTCTCCTTCAAGCACGAGCGAGGGCATTGAGCACTGAACAGTGTCCCAGCAGATCTGCACTCGACCTTATGTACGAAACTCCGAGCTGCTCAGACACTAACGTCTAGCAGTACAATTTTCCAATCCTTAAAAGCCTCGGGCATGATTAGCAATTATTTCATGAACTTGGTTTGCTGCAGGAGGAAATAACTCCGCAGTAGAATTGAATAGGTTGTTGTGTGTTTGTTTTTGTGCTTTATTTTGTCTCATTATGCTTTTACTTTTGATTGGTGGAGCTTGAACTTAGTCTGGTGAGTTGGATAAATGTTCTAAGCAAGCCAAGCTCGCCAGGGAAGGGGCTTGCAGCCGTGATATGGTGGTTTGTCCTCTGATGCCGTGATTTACTGGTACATTAGCCTTGGTTGCTGGGTCTTTTATCGTTTTGAGTCCATCCCTGGCTGGTCTCATGCTCGCTTACTTCATTGTGAAGCTGGAAGTAAGGAGGAGGCTGGGAACTACAGGCCGGTCAGTCTGACCTCTGTGGGGAGCAAACTAACGGAATCGCTGCTAGGACAGAGGAGGCTGGGAACTACAGGCCGGTCAGTCTGACCTCTGTGGCGAGCAAACTAACGGAATCGCTGCTAGGACAGAGGAGGCTGGGAACTACAGGCCGGTCAGTCTGACCTCTGTGGGGAGCAAACTAACGGAATCGCTGCTAGGACAGAGGAGGCTGGGAACTACAGGCCGGTCAGTCTGACCTCTGTGGGGAGCAAACTAATGGAATCGCTGCTAGGACAGAGGAGAGCGCAGTTTTTGGAATTGAATGTATTGCAAGATCCCAGGCAGCCTGGTTTTACCGGAGGCAGATCTTAGATGAAGCTGAGCAATTTCTTTGATTGGGTGATCAGAGAGATGGATCAAGGAAGTGTGCTAGACTTAAGTGTACTTGGATTTCAGTAAGGTCTTTGACATGGTTCCACACAGAAGACTTATAAATAAATTGTGCGTCCTTGGTATGGATCCTAGTAGGGACGCGAATCGTTTTTTGATGATTTAAAACAATCGTCAGATATATTTTAAATCATCAAAAATCGTTAGAGCCGCGATACAATAGCAATTCCCCCGATTTATCATCAAAAAATCATAAATCGGGGGAGGGGGAGGGCGGGAAAACCGGCACACCAAAGCAACCCTAAAACCCACCCCCGACCCTTTCAAACAAATCCCCCACCCTCCCGAACCCCCCCAAAATGTTTTAAATTACCTGGGGTCCAGTGGGGGGGTCCCGGCGCGATCTCCCGCTCTCGGGCCACGGCTGCGTTAATAGAAATGGCGCCAGCGCTACCTTTGCCCTGTCATATGACAGGGCAAAGGTAGCGCCGGCGCCATTTTGAATATTGGCAATACGGCCCGAGTGCAGGAGGTCGCTCCCGGACCCCCGCTGGACTTTTGGCAAGTCTTGTGGAGGTCAGGAGGCCCCCCCCAAGCTGGGCAAAAGTCCCTGGGGGTCCAGCGGGGGTCCGGGAGCGACCTCCTGCACTCGTGATGTCAGGTGACAGGAACCAAAATGGCGCCGGCGCTACCTTTGCCCTGTCACATGATAAGGGCAAAGGACCACTGGCGCCATTTCTATTAACGCAGCTGTGGCCCGAGAGCGGGAGATCGCGCCGGGACCCCCCCACTGAACCCCAGGTAATTTAAAACATTTTGGGGGGTTCGGGAGGGTGGGGGATTTGTTTGAAAGGGTCGGGGTGGGTTTTAGGGTTGTTTAGGTGTGCCGGTTTTCCCGCCCTCCCCCGATTTACGATTTTTTAACAAAAAAAACCATGACGATCAGATTTCTCTCCCCCCCCAGCCAAAATCGATCGTTAAGACGATCGATCACACGATTCACATCCCTAGATCCTAGAGTGAATGACTGTGTTAGAAAATAGCTGAGTGAGAGGCAACAAAGGGGAGCAGTAAATGGAATTTTCTCTGGGGAGGGGATTGTTAGGCCATTCTGCACCTGCACACTGCTAGTATCAGGGATCGGGCAACCCCCTGTGGGCTGGTCCCTCCATTCACATGTTTTGTTTTAGCTTCATGTTCAGAAGAAAGGTCTTTGTGACCTCGGCAGAGCACATCCTGCTGCAGCTGGAAGATAGGTGTGCGCAGCTGTGTCAGATGTTGGGGAGCGCGCCCTCAGGCCCAGTTAGGAGCGCGGAGGCGCGGTCCCATCTAAGGTAGGATGTGAGCCCTTGGGCCGCGGTGCCCACCGCGGGAGGTGAGCTGGTACGAGCACGAGTGGAGCAAGAGCGAAGACAAGGCGAGGATTATCCGGAACAGGAACTAGGCAGGCTCAGCCCTCCACTGGACCTGCATGCACCAATGAGATCCAGCAACGCAATGCTGATCTCGAGAGTAGCCCTCCGGCCACTCGATAGCCCTTCCGGACCCATTGCTAGGGAACGACGAGTGCGTGAGGCCAGACGGAGGCTGAGGGCAGGAACATGAAGCCTTGGACGAAGACTCGGGATACTCAAGAGGATTCAGACATAGATTTGGATACTTAGACGAAGACTTGGATACTCAGAAGACTCAAACATGGATTCAAGAGATTCAGAAGACCCTGACAAGGATTCAAGTTGCTCGGTAGTTTCAGGCAAGGATTCAAGAGGCAGGCGAAAGTACTGGGTGAGAACTGCATCGCAGCGAGCCCTACACAGCCGCCCATGGCTGGTCACGGACCTCGCTGAACACGAAGCAGACTCCAGGCGAAGACGTGGAACTTGAGATTGGAACATGGCGAAGATTCAGTAGAGGCCTGCACCGGGGCGCGCCCTACACTGCCGCCTGTGGTGGTCGTGGACCACGCTGGAGCGGAGCAGGTTCTGGCAGAGTCTTAGGCATGGACGGCTGCAGACACAAGGGAACTCCGTAGACCGGGAACAAGATACTCAGGAACAAGGCTTTAAAAACAGAAGTCTCCTGGAGGCTTTGCGCTGCAGACGAGGTCTGTGTGGCCACATCAAACCCCATGCTGATGTGGCCCAAAGAGAGACCTGCACGATTGCTCCTGCCAGAGACTGAAGACAGGCCTGAGCGGCTGAGGCCCTCTCCCTCCCGCCCCCTATCTTGCAGGAGCAGCTGGTAGAAGCCATCTTCCACCTCCCTTCTGGCTTTGAGAGGCAGCACTGCCATCCCACAGCAGCCAAAGAAAAGGGGGAGGCCTGAAAGCTCGATGTAGGTATTCTTGTGTGTAAGAGAGAGAGCCTGCATGTGTGTCAGAGCCTGTGTGTGTATGAAAGAGTGACAGAGCCTGTGTATATGTGAGAGACTGCGCACGTATGACAGAACGAGAGAGTTTGCCTGTGTGTACGTGAGCGAGAGAGACTATATGTGTGTGTGGAAGTGAGAGAGTCTGTATATGTGACAACATATTTGTGAGTGAGAGCCTGTGTGTGTGAGAGCACGTGTGTATGTTGGGGGGAGAGAGAGAGGATAAAGATTGTGAGGTCCCTCTCCCCTAATCCACAACAATCTGTGAGTGACTAGTAAACCAAAGATCCCAGGTATGGAGAGCTGGAGATTTTTAATCCTATTATTTTACATTTTTGGATGTTATTTCATGTCTGCGTTTTGAAATATTTGATGATTGGGAAATATTAGAATAAAATTGTGAGATTTTAATTACTGGATGTTTGTTGGCTGTTGCCTGCTTGACATATTTATTCTTTTTATTAGTGTGGTTTTTAAATTTGATTGATGTTCTATATCTCTTGACTTTATTGCTTAATGTTTTATGAGGAATGATGTTTGTTTTTCCATTGTTGCACTGCATAGTAGTCAGGCTTGCTGTGGTTTCCACGGCATGTGAGTGAGCCAGTTAGCTTGTGTGTGAACAAGAGCACTATTTAAATCAGTGAACATTTGTGTGACCCAGAGTTTGTGAGCCAGTCAGCATGTGTGTGAGAGAGAATATAAGGAAGTTTGTGTGAGAATGAACATATATGTTAGAAAGTGTGTATGTATAAGAGAGAGGAGAAAGACTGTGCATACATCCTAATCCCTGACTAATCCATGACAATCTCAGGGTGACTGGAATCTAAAGTTCCCAAGTATGGAGAGCAAGGGAAGTGTTTTAACCTTAGTTTTAATTATTGGGTGTTATTTGATGTGTCTCCTATTTTTAAATATTTTATTGATTGGAACTTTTTTTTTAAGTTATGTATTTTTAATCATTGGATGTTCTGTTCATCAGCTGATTTGAAATATTTATTCTTTTTATGAGTATGGTTTTACTATTATGATTAATGGTTTATATCGCTTGATTTTATTGTTTGATGTTTATGAGAAACGGTGGTGTTTCTGTTTTTCCATTCTGTACTGCTTATGGAGTCTGTCTTATTGTTTCCAATTCAGTTTTGTGTGTTTCTAGTTAAACTTTGTCTCTTTATTCTGTATTTGGTGCGGGTCTGTGTGTTCTGCATGTGTGACCGAGGTGAGGTATTCTGCTAGGGTATAGTTTCTGTGTAGGGAAGTATAGCAGTCTGGCTTGTTCTGTTTTCCTAATAGGAGGTGTATTGGTGTTTTAGGGTTTGGTGATATTTGCATTGGTGCCTTTTCATAGGTAGGGTTGATACTGTTTGAGTGCTGGCAGTTAGTGCTGTTTTTGTATGGGAGGTTTACCATGTTGTAATTCAGTTTACTTAAAGCTTTCTGAGGGCAGACATGCTTTACAACCATCCTAATACCATAGGGCTGCAGGGGTCTTTTTTGCAGAGTTTTCTGGTTGGTACCAAAGCAGTGCATGTAAATAATACACATGTTGTAAGTGATATTTTTACTTTGGAACACTGAATGTTCTTTTTCATGTTAAATCTGTTACTATATATACGTAATCTGTAATTGTTTGTGGGAAGGTGGGGCCAGGAGTGTGTGCAAGGCTGTGAGGTTCACCTATGACGCCTAGGGAGCTTGGGCCACTCACTGTGAGCACATGAGCAGTAACATATCTGGGTATGTGTGTGTGTCTGTGTCAGAGAGAGTGAGCGAGAGACACACACCCATACATACTTTGTCTGTGACAGAGAGTATGTGTGTGGGTGTCTTTCTCTCTGCCATAGACACACACCCATAGGGGCGGATTTTCAGAGCCCTGCTCGCCTAAATCCGCCCAAAACCGGGTGGATTTAGGCGAGCAGGGCCCTGCGCGCCGGTGAGCCTATTTTACATAGGCCTACCGGCGCGCGCAGAGCCCCGGGACTCGCGTAAGTCCCAGGGTTCTCCGAGGGGGGCGTGTCGGGGGCGGGCCCGGTCGTCGCGGCGTTTAGGGGGCGTGTCGGCAGCGTTTTGGGGGCGGGTACGGGGGCGTGGCTATGGCCCGGGGTGGTCTGGGGGCGTGGCCGCGCCCTCCGTACCCGCCCCCAGGTCACGTTCCGGCGCGCAACAGGCCCGCTGGCGCGCGGGGATTTACTTCTCCCTCCGGGAGGCGTAAATCCCGGGAGAAAGGTAAGGGGGAGGTGTAGACAGGGCCGGGCGGGTGGGTTAGGTAGAGGAAGGGAGGGGAAGGTGAGGGGAGGGTGTTAGAGGATTCCCTCCAAGGCCGCTCCGATTTCGGAGCGGCCTTGGAGGGAACGGGGGTAGGCTGCGCGGCTCGGCGTGCGCCGGCTATACAGAATTCATAGCCTTGCGCGTGCCGATCCAGGATTTTAGTGGATACGCGCGGCTCCGCGCGTATCTACTAAAATCCAGTGTACTTTTGCTAGCGCATCAGGCGCCAGCAAAAGTACACCTATTCGCATTTTTTGAAAATCTACCCCATACTCTGGTGTGTGTCTGTGTATGTGCCAATAAAATCTCTGCAATCTAAAAATCTGTTTGTGGCTGAGCATGTGGGTGTCTGACATGAGCTGCAGTTTCATTACTTGCAACTGGTTCAAGAGCCAAACTAGGATCCAGGATATATCTCTAGAAGAGATCTACGCAGATGTATTGGGGGCCCAACCAATTTGCATGGATGGAACGGGAGCTGCATCTCTGCTCACCCCTGATCTAGAATGTCCTCAACTCCTTAGATGTTTAGGCAAGATGAGGTTTATTTTGGAGATATTGTGGCTCAATTCTGCCGGGTTCCAGGGTGTGCTTTTGGGAGCTGTTGACACGTGTGCTACAGGGAACGTGCATGAGGGCATCAGATACCCCATGGGCCAGTTTTGATAAAAATCTCCCGGGTTGATATTTTCCTGCAATCCGCCCCTGGTGTCGAGCCTCGGGGATCGGTCCTTGGACCAGTTCTTTTCAACATTTTTGTGAGAGACATAACGGAAGGGTTGTTGAGAGAGGTTTTCTCTTTTTGCCAACTATACCAAAATCTGTAACAGGCGGACAGTCAGGAAGGAGTGGAAAACATGAGGAGGGATCTAGCAAGCAAAATTCAGAGTAATGCATTTAGGATGCAAAAACCCAAGGGAAAGGTAGAGTAAAATTCTTCTAAGCACAAAGGAAGAGCGGGATCTGGGGGTAATCGTATCTTATCATCTTAATGTGCCCAAACAGGTGGATAAAGTAATGGTAAAAACCAGAAAGATGCTTGGCTGCATAGGGAGAGGAATAGTCATAAGAACATAAGAACTTGCCATGCTGGGTCAGAGCAAGGGTCCATCAAGCCCAGCATCCTGTTTCCAACAGTGGCCAAACCTGGCAATTACGCAAACACTAAGAAGATCCCATGCTTCTGATGCAATTAATAGCAGTGGCTATTCCCTAAATTCACCTAAATTAAGCAAGACAATAGAGCTTGAAATTCAAGAAGTGGCCAAAACCTACCCCATCTCCCTGGAAGTACGAGATCTAGGGATTCTTATAGATTGCGAATTCTCCATGAAATCCTGCATTAAAAAAATCATAAGCGATGGTTACTTCAGATTAAACAGACTCAAAAGATTAAAACCCCTCCTATTCCTTAAAGACTTTAGAACTGTCTTACAGGCCCTTGTCTTATCAAGATTAGACTATTGTAACTCACTATTCTTAGGCCTTCCCGCAAATATCACAAGACATTGCAACTTCTGCAGCCAGACTCTTGACAGGAACTAGAAGATCTGAACATATCACTCCAATATTAAAAGAACTTCACTGGCTGCCGGTCAAATACAGGGCCCAGCATAAAATCTTATCACTAATACACAAAACCCTCTACAATGAGAAAATTGAATGGCTAACCTCTTCACACCCCCTCAAGAATCACCGGATCAGTCGGATCAGGGATGCTGCCAATTCCTTCCCCACCTAAATAATGTAAGAGAAAGATTTCTCTCTCTATTGCTGGACCCCTTCTATGGAACTCTATTCCGCAGGATTACGACCAGAAGCTGACATCAAATTATTTAAAAAGGGGATTAAAACTTGGCTTTTTAAACAAGCCGACCAAGAGCTGTTAGCATAATTATCCCACACTTCTGATTTAATACCAAGGTAATGTATATTTTTATTTTTATTATACTATCTCTACCCTAACTATACTACCTCTGTAAGTGTTTACATTTTGATTATTTAGCTTACTATTTAGTTTGTTTCATAATATAAATAATTAACATAGCAATGAATTTACTTCCTTTCTTCTTTAGAAATGCAAATAATTTTAAATGATTAATTGCTAACTACTGTAAACTGATTTGATATGCTTGCATGAAAAGTCGGTATATAAAAATTATTAAATAAATAAAATAAGTAAACTTGATTAATAGCATTTAATGGACTTCTCCTCCATGAACTTATCCAAACCTTTTATAAACCCAGCTACACTAACTGCACTAACCACATCCTCTGGCAACAAATTCCAGCGCTTAATTATGTGTTGAGTGAGAGAATTTTCTTTGATTAGTCTTAAATGTGCTGCTTGCTAACTTCATGAAATGGTGACAACTGAAAAAAAGCAGTTACATGGTGTGAAAATCTCATGCATGGCCTCATTACATCTTTGAAATTTCAGTCTTTTTTGTATGGAGGGATGGAAATGTTGTTAACAATGTAATTTAGGCATTAATAAGAAGGCTTCAGATGGAGAAATCACTTTTCTAGTCATAATCTCCTTCTCGCATACAATTACACTGTGACCCTAGGCAGTAACTGGCTGCCAATGCAGTGCCAGCCTCCGGACAATGGCTTCAGCATAGGATAAGCTGGTGCCCAGGCGGCCGCAGGAAGCAGAGGAGATGAGAAGGGCACAGCGCTGGCTGGGGAGGCTGGGATGCAAAGAGAGCCTGCGCCCTCTCCCTCTGCTCACATGCATAGGCACGAGAAGATCCTAATGAGCTTGGACGCACCTTTCTGTTTTCATTAATTTCTTTTTTCCCCTGCTGCAGAAATTGACATTGTATGCCCTTTTCTGGTTCTGGCAGAGTCTTGGAGTAAATTTGTTCTGTATGGCCCCAGGGTGACTTGGTTCATTTCCTGACTGGGGCAGCAACTAAAACAAGGGCACAGGAGGAGAACAGAGGCGTGCACGGCGCACAGCAGCAGGAGGAGACAGAGACGTGCAGGGCGCACAGCGGCAGGAGGAGACAGAGACGTGCAGGGCGCACAGCGGCAGGAGGAGAATAGAGGTGTGCACGGCGCACAGCGGCAGGAGGTTAATGAGGCGTGCACGGCGCACAGCGGCAGGAGGAGACAGAGACGTGCAGGGCGCACAGCGGCAGGAGGAGACAGAGACGTGCAGGGCGCACAGCGGCAGGAGGAGACAGAGACGTGCAGGGCGCACAGCGGCAGGAGGAGACAGAGGCGTGCACGGCGCACAGCGGCAGGAGGAGACAGAGACGTGCAGGGCGCACAGCGGCAGGAGGAGACAGAGACGTGCAGGGCGCACAGCGGCAGGAGGAGAATAGAGGTGTGCACGGCGCACAGCGGCAGGAGGTTAATGAGGCGTGCACGGCGCACAGCGGCAGGAGGAGAACAGAGGCGTGCACGGCGCACAGCGGCAGGAGGAGACAGAGACGTGCAGGGCGCACAGCGGCAGGAGGAGACAGAGGCGTGCAGGGCGCACAGTGGCAGGAGGAGAATAGAGGCGTGCACGGTGCACAGCGGCAGGAGGCGAACGAGGCGTGCACGGCGCACAGCGGCAGGAGGAGACAGAGACGTGCACGGCGCACAGCGGCAGGAGGAGAACAGAGGCGTGCACGGCGCACAGCGGCAGGAGGAGACAGAGACGTGCAGGGCGCACAGTGGCAGGAGGAGACAGAGGCGTGCAGGGCGCACAGCGGCAGGAGGAGAACAGAGGCGTGCACGGCGCACAGCGGCAGGAGGAGACAGAGACGTGCAGGGCGCACAGTGGCAGGAGGAGACAGAGACGTGCAGGGCGCACAGCGGCATGAAGAGAACAGAGGCGTGCACGGTGCACAGCGGCAGGAGGAGAACAGAGGCGTGCACGGTGCACAGCGGCAGGAGACAGAGACGTGCACGGCGCACAGCGGCAGGAGGAGACAGAGACGTGCACGGCGCACTGCGGCAGGAGGAGAACAGAGGCGTGCAGGGCGCACAGCGGCAGGAGGAGACAGAGGCGTACACGGCGCACAGCGGCAGGAGGAGAACAGAGACGTGCAGGGCGCACAGCGGCAGGAGGAGACAGAGGCGTGCAGGGCGCACAGCGGCAGGAGGAGAACAGAGGCGTGCAGGGCGCACAGCGGCAGGAGGAGACAGAGGCGTGCAGGGCGCACAGCGGCAGGAGGAGAACAGAGACGTGCAGGGCGCACAGCGGCAGGAGGAGACAGAGACGTGCACGGTGCACAGCGGCAGGAGGAGAACAGAGGCGTGCAGGGCGCACAGCGGCAGGAGGAGAACAGAGGCGTGCACGGTGCACAGCGGCAGGAGGAGAACAGAGGCGTGCAGGGCGCACAGCGGCAGGAGGAGACAGAGGCGTGCACGGTGCACAGCGGCAGGAGGAGACAGAGGCGTGCACGGTGCACAGCGGCAGGAGGAGACAGAGGCTTGCAGGGCGCACAGCGGCAGGAGGAGAACAGAGGCGTGCAGGGCACACAGCGGCAGGAGGAGACAGAGGCGTGCAGGGCGCACAGCAGCAGGAGGAGAACAGAGACGTGCAGGGCGCACAGCGGCAGGAGGAGAACAGAGGCGTGCAGGGCGCACAGCGGCATTCTGCATCCTCACAACACATCTCTCCAGATCATAATTTTAAAGGACCATTCCCTTCCCCCTCCCAACACCCAACAAAATAAATGTTGCCTACAACATAAAACTGCCCAGTATTAGCCAAAGGTTTGTTTTGAGAGGTTTAATCCTGCTGCTTTGCCAGCAGTCATGACATAATTGTGACCCCGTCGCAGCAGCAGCAGTTCTCAACCAGTGTGTCACCAACGGGTGGGAGGTCTGCCACTGGAAATGTGACATCGCAAGCCTATGCATCCTGCAATAGACACGCGTGTCTGCTGCTCGAGGAGCGTGGGGAGCAGGGAGCCCGGTATCTAAAATTCCCCATCACCCCTCCCATGTTGGTGCTTCTCCCTCACCCCTGGCAATCACCGCCACCCCCAGGGCTTCTGTTTTTGTGACAATGCTCGTTTCTGATTTATGGTCTTTTATTTTATAGCAGGTAAGGGTCAGTCTGTGTTCGGCATACGTGAGAGAGGTGAGGGATTCTGCTCACTAGCGAGCAGGCTCTGGGCAGGGATCTACAGGAAGGGTCTCCTGCCTGCATCGGCAGTGCTGCCTCTTCATAGGTTTGAGGTCCTGGGTGTCAGTGCTCTGGTGGGATGGCAGGCATGCCTTATAACTTCTAAGGGTCTCCTGCCTGCGTCTGCAGTGCTGCCTCTTCATAGGTTTGAGGCCTGGGTGTCAGTGCTCTGGTGGGATGGCAGGCATGCCTTATAACCTCTAAGGGTCTCTGCCTGTGTCTGCAGTGCTGCCTCTTCATAGGTTTGAGGTCTGGGTGTCAGTGCTCTGGTGGGATGGCAGGCATGCCTTATAACTTCTAAGGGTCTCCTGCCTGCGTCTGCAGTGCTGCCTCTTCATAGGTTTGAGTCCTGGGTGTCGGTGCTCTGGTGGGATGGCAGGCATGCCTTATAACTTCTAAGGGTCTCTGCCTGTGTCTGCAGTGCTGCCTCTTCATAGGTTTGAGGCCTGGGTGTCAGTGCTCTGGTGGGATGGCAGGCATGCCTTATAACTTCTAAGGGTCTCCTGCCTGTGTCTGCAGTGCTGCCTCTTCATAGGTTTGAGGCCTGGGTGTCAGTGCTCTGGTGGGATGGCAGGCATGCCTTATAACTTCTAAGGGTCTCTGCCTGTGTCTGCAGTGCTGCCTCTTCATAGGTTTGAGGCCTGGGTGTCAGTGCTCTGGTGGGATGGCAGGCATGCCTTATAACCTCTAAGGGTCTCCTGCCTGCGTCTGCAGTGCTGCCTCTTCATAGGTTTGAGTCCTGGGTGTCAGTGCTCTGGTGGGATGGCAGGCATGCCTTATAACCTCTAAGGGTCTCCTGCCTGTGTCTGCAGTGCTGCCTCTTCATAGGTTTGAGGCCTGGGTGTCAGTGCTCTGGTGGGATGGCAGGCATGCCTTATAACTTCTAAGGGTCTCCTGCCTGTGTCTGCAGTGCTGCCTCTTCATAGGTTTGAGGCCTGGGTGTCAGTGCTCTTGTGGGATGGCAGGCATGCCTTATAACTTCTAAGGGTCTCCTGCCTGTGTCTGCAGTGCTGCCTCTTCATAGGTTTGAGGCCTGGGTGTCAGTGCTCTGGTGGGATGGCAGGCATGCCTTATAACCTCTAAGGGTCTCCTGCCTGTGTCTGCAGTGCTGCCTCTTCATAGGTTTGAGGCCTGGGTGTCAGTGCTCTGGTGGGATGGCAGGCATGCCTTATAACCTCTAAGGGTCTCCTGCCTGCGTCTGCAGTGCTGCCTCTTCATAGGTTTGAGGCCTGGGTGTCAGTGCTCTGGTGGGATGGCAGGCATGCCTTATAACCTCTAAGGGTCTCCTGCCTGCGTCTGCAGTGCTGCCTCTTCATAGGTTTGAGGCCTGGGTGTCAGTGCTCTGGTGGGATGGCAGGCATGCCTTATAACCTCTAAGGGTCTCTGCCTGTGTCTGCAGTGCTGCCTCTTCATAGGTTTGAGGCCTGGGTGTCAGTGCTCTGGTGGGATGGCAGGCATGCCTTATAACCTTCTAAGGGTCTCCTGCCTGTGTCTGCAGTGCTGCCTCTTCATAGGTTTGAGGCCTGGGTGTCAGTGCTCTGGTGGGATGGCAGGCATGCCTTATAACTTCTAAGGGTCTCTGCCTGTGTCTGCAGTGCTGCCTCTTCATAGGTTTGAGGCCTGGGTGTCAGTGCTCTGGTGGGATGGCAGGCATGCCTTATAACTTCTAAGGGTCTCCTGCCTGTGTCTGCAGTGCTGCCTCTTCATAGGTTTGAGGCCTGGGTGTCAGTGCTCTGGTGGGATGGCAGGCATGCCTTATAACTTCTAAGGGTCTCCTGCCTGCGTCTGCAGTGCTGCCTCTTCATAGGTTTGAGGCCTGGGTGTCAGTGCTCTGGTGGGATGGCAGGCATGCCTTATAACTTCTAAGGGTCTCCTGCCTGTGTCTGCAGTGCTGCCTCTTCATAGGTTTGAGTCCTGGGTGTCAGTGCTCTGGTGGGATGGCAGGCATGCCTTATAACCTCTAAGGGTCTCCTGCCTGCGTCTGCAGTGCTGCCTCTTCATAGGTTTGAGGCCTGGGTGTCGGTGCTCTTGTGGGATGGCAGGCATGCCTTATAACTTCTAAGGGTCTCCTGCCTGTGTCTGCAGTGCTGCCTCTTCATAGGTTTGAGGCCTGGGTGTCAGTGCTCTTGTGGGATGGCAGGCATGCCTTATAACTTCTAAGGGTCTCCTGCCTGTGTCTGCAGTGCTGCCTCTTCATAGGTTTGAGTCCTGGGTGTCAGTGCTCTGGTGGGATGGCAGGCATGCCTTATAACCTCTAAGGGTCTCCTGCCTGCGTCTGCAGTGCTGCCTCTTCATAGGTTTGAGGCCTGGGTGTCAGTGCTCTGGTGGGATGGCAGGCATGCCTTATAACTTCTAAGGGTCTCCTGCCTGCGTCTGCAGTGCTGCCTCTTCATAGGTTTGAGGTCCTGGGTGTCAGTGCTCTGGTGGGATGGCAGGCATGCCTTATAACTTCTAAGGGTCTCCTGCCTGCGTCTGCAGTGCTGCCTCTTCATAGGTTTGAGTCCTGGGTGTCAGTGCTCTGGTGGGATGGCAGGCATGCCTTATAACCTCTAAGGGTCTCCTGCCTGCGTCTGCAGTGCTGCCTCTTCATAGGTTTGAGGCCTGGGTGTCAGTGCTCTGGTGGGATGGCAGGCATGCCTTATAACTTCTAAGGGTCTCCTGCCTGTGTCTGCAGTGCTGCCTCTTCATAGGTTTGAGGCCTGGGTGTCAGTGCTCTGGTGGGATGGCAGGCATGCCTTATAACCTCTAAGGGTCTCCTGCCTGTGTCTGCAGTGCTGCCTCTTCATAGGTTTGAGGCCTGGGTGTCAGTGCTCTTGTGGGATGGCAGGCATGCCTTATAACCTCTAAGGGTCTCCTGCCTGTGTCTGCAGTGCTGCCTCTTCATAGGTTTGAGGCCTGGGTGTCAGTGCTCTGGTGGGATGGCAGGCATGCCTTATAACCTCTAAGGGTCTCTGCCTGTGTCTGCAGTGCTGCCTCTTCATAGGTTTGAGGCCTGGGTGTCAGTGCTCTTGTGGGATGGCAGGCATGCCTTATAACTTCTAAGGGTCTCCTGCCTGTGTCTGCAGTGCTGCCTCTTCATAGGTTTGAGGCCTGGGTGTCAGTGCTCTGGTGGGATGGCAGGCATGCCTTATAACCTCTAAGGGTCTCCTGCCTGCGTCTGCAGTGCTGCCTCTTCATAGGTTTGAGGCCTGGGTGTCAGTGCTCTGGTGGGATGGCAGGCATGCCTTATAACTTCTAAGGGTCTCCTGCCTGTGTCTGCAGTGCTGCCTCTTCATAGGTTTGAGTCCTGGGTGTCAGTGCTCTTGTGGGATGGCAGGCATGCCTTATAACCTCTAAGGGTCTCCTGCCTGTGTCTGCAGTGCTGCCTCTTCATAGGTTTGAGGCCTGGGTGTCAGTGCTCTGGTGGGATGGCAGGCATGCCTTATAACTTCTAAGGGTCTCTGCCTGTGTCTGCAGTGCTGCCTCTTCATAGGTTTGAGTCCTGGGTGTCAGTGCTCTTGTGGGATGGCAGGCATGCCTTATAACTTCTAAGGGTCTCTGCCTGTGTCTGCAGTGCTGCCTCTTCATAGGTTTGAGTCCTGGGTGTCAGTGCTCTGGTGGGATGGCAGGCATGCCTTATAACCTCTAAGGGTCTCCTGCCTGTGTCTGCAGTGCTGCCTCTTCATAGGTTTGAGTCCTGGGTGTCGGTGCTCTGGTGGGATGGCAGGCATGCCTTATAACTTCTAAGGGTCTCTGCCTGTGTCTGCAGTGCTGCCTCTTCATAGGTTTGAGGCCTGGGTGTCAGTGCTCTTGTGGGATGGCAGGCATGCCTTATAACTTCTAAGGGTCTCTGCCTGTGTCTGCAGTGCTGCCTCTTCATAGGTTTGAGGCCTGGGTGTCAGTGCTCTGGTGGGATGGCAGGCATGCCTTATAACTTCTAAGGGTCTCCTGCCTGTGTCTGCAGTGCTGCCTCTTCATAGGTTTGAGTCCTGGGTGTCAGTGCTCTGGTGGGATGGCAGGCATGCCTTATAACCTCTAAGGGTCTCTGCCTGTGTCTGCAGTGCTGCCTCTTCATAGGTTTGAGTCCTGGGTGTCAGTGCTCTGGTGGGATGGCAGGCATGCCTTATAACCTCTAAGGGTCTCTGCCTGTGTCTGCAGTGCTGCCTCTTCATAGGTTTGAGTCCTGGGTGTCAGTGCTCTGGTGGGATGGCAGGCATGCCTTATAACCTCTAAGGGTCTCCTGCCTGTGTCTGCAGTGCTGCCTCTTCATAGGTTTGAGGCCTGGGTGTCAGTGCTCTGGTGGGATGGCAGGCATGCCTTATAACTTCTAAGGGTCTCTGCCTGTGTCTGCAGTGCTGCCTCTTCATAGGTTTGAGGTCCTGGGTGTCAGTGCTCTGGTGGGATGGCAGGCATGCCTTATAACCTCTAAGGGTCTCTGCCTGTGTCTGCAGTGCTGCCTCTTCATAGGTTTGAGGCCTGGGTGTCAGTGCTCTTGTGGGATGGCAGGCATGCCTTATAACCTCTAAGGGTCTCCTGCCTGTGTCTGCAGTGCTGCCTCTTCATAGGTTTGAGTCCTGGGTGTCAGTGCTCTTGTGGGATGGCAGGCATGCCTTATAACCTCTAAGGGTCTCTGCCTGTGTCTGCAGTGCTGCCTCTTCATAGGTTTGAGTCCTGGGTGTCAGTGCTCTGGTGGGATGGCAGGCATGCCTTATAACCTCTAAGGGTCTCCTGCCTGTGTCTGCAGTGCTGCCTCTTCATAGGTTTGAGTCCTGGGTGTCAGTGCTCTGGTGGGATGGCAGGCATGCCTTATAACCTCTAAGGGTCTCCTGCCTGTGTCTGCAGTGCTGCCTCTTCATAGGTTTGAGGCCTGGGTGTCAGTGCTCTGGTGGGATGGCAGGCATGCCTTATAACCTCTAAGGGTCTCCTGCCTGCGTCTGCAGTGCTGCCTCTTCATAGGTTTGAGGCCTGGGTGTCAGTGCTCTGGTGGGATGGCAGGCATGCCTTATAACCTCTAAGGGTCTCCTGCCTGTGTCTGCAGTGCTGCCTCTTCATAGGTTTGAGGTCTGGGTGTCAGTGCTCTTGTGGGATGGCAGGCATGCCTTATAACCTCTAAGGGTCTCCTGCCTGTGTCTGCAGTGCTGCCTCTTCATAGGTTTGAGTCCTGGGTGTCAGTGCTCTGGTGGGATGGCAGGCATGCCTTATAACCTCTAAGGGTCTCCTGCCTGCGTCTGCAGTGCTGCCTCTTCATAGGTTTGAGGCCTGGGTGTCAGTGCTCTGGTGGGATGGCAGGCATGCCTTATAACTTCTAAGGGTCTCCTGCCTGCGTCTGCAGTGCTGCCTCTTCATAGGTTTGAGTCCTGGGTGTCAGTGCTCTTGTGGGATGGCAGGCATGCCTTATAACTTCTAAGGGTCTCCTGCCTGCGTCTGCAGTGCTGCCTCTTCATAGGTTTGAGGCCTGGGTGTCAGTGCTCTGGTGGGATGGCAGGCATGCCTTATAACCTCTAAGGGTCTCCTGCCTGTGTCTGCAGTGCTGCCTCTTCATAGGTTTGAGGCCTGGGTGTCAGTGCTCTGGTGGGATGGCAGGCATGCCTTATAACTTCTAAGGGTCTCCTGCCTGCGTCTGCAGTGCTGCCTCTTCATAGGTTTGAGTCCTGGGTGTCAGTGCTCTTGTGGGATGGCAGGCATGCCTTATAACCTCTAAGGGTCTCCTGCCTGTGTCTGCAGTGCTGCCTCTTCATAGGTTTGAGTCCTGGGTGTCAGTGCTCTTGTGGGATGGCAGGCATGCCTTATAACTTCTAAGGGTCTCTGCCTGTGTCTGCAGTGCTGCCTCTTCATAGGTTTGAGGTCTGGGTGTCAGTGCTCTTGTGGGATGGCAGGCATGCCTTATAACTTCTAAGGGTCTCCTGCCTGCGTCTGCAGTGCTGCCTCTTCATAGGTTTGAGGCCTGGGTGTCAGTGCTCTGGTGGGATGGCAGGCATGCCTTATAACCTCTAAGGGTCTCCTGCCTGTGTCTGCAGTGCTGCCTCTTCATAGGTTTGAGTCCTGGGTGTCAGTGCTCTTGTGGGATGGCAGGCATGCCTTATAACCTCTAAGGGTCTCTGCCTGTGTCTGCAGTGCTGCCTCTTCATAGGTTTGAGTCCTGGGTGTCAGTGCTCTTGTGGGATGGCAGGCATGCCTTATAACTTCTAAGGGTCTCCTGCCTGCGTCTGCAGTGCTGCCTCTTCATAGGTTTGAGGCCTGGGTGTCAGTGCTCTGGTGGGATGGCAGGCATGCCTTATAACTTCTAAGGGTCTCCTGCCTGCGTCTGCAGTGCTGCCTCTTCATAGGTTTGAGGCCTGGGTGTCAGTGCTCTGGTGGGATGGCAGGCATGCCTTATAACTTCTAAGGGTCTCCTGCCTGCGTCTGCAGTGCTGCCTCTTCATAGGTTTGAGGCCTGGGTGTCAGTGCTCTTGTGGGATGGCAGGCATGCCTTATAACTTCTAAGGGTCTCCTGCCTGCGTCTGCAGTGCTGCCTCTTCATAGGTTTGAGTCCTGGGTGTCAGTGCTCTTGTGGGATGGCAGGCATGCCTTATAACCTCTAAGGGTCTCCTGCCTGTGTCTGCAGTGCTGCCTCTTCATAGGTTTGAGTCCTGGGTGTCAGTGCTCTGGTGGGATGGCAGGCATGCCTTATAACCTCTAAGGGTCTCCTGCCTGTGTCTGCAGTGCTGCCTCTTCATAGGTTTGAGGCCTGGGTGTCAGTGCTCTGGTGGGATGGCAGGCATGCCTTATAACTTCTAAGGGTCTCTGCCTGTGTCTGCAGTGCTGCCTCTTCATAGGTTTGAGGCCTGGGTGTCAGTGCTCTGGTGGGATGGCAGGCATGCCTTATAACTTCTAAGGGTCTCCTGCCTGCGTCTGCAGTGCTGCCTCTTCATAGGTTTGAGGCCTGGGTGTCAGTGCTCTGGTGGGATGGCAGGCATGCCTTATAACCTTCTAAGGGTCTCTGCCTGTGTCTGCAGTGCTGCCTCTTCATAGGTTTGAGTCCTGGGTGTCAGTGCTCTGGTGGGATGGCAGGCATGCCTTATAACTTCTAAGGGTCTCCTGCCTGTGTCTGCAGTGCTGCCTCTTCATAGGTTTGAGGCCTGGGTGTCAGTGCTCTGGTGGGATGGCAGGCATGCCTTATAACTTCTAAGTGACTTTTAGCAGGTTTTCATGTTATTTCACAGCGTGGCTGGCAGCGGAGGGATTTGGCATGCGCTAGTACTGAGGGGATACCAGAATTTGAATATATGTTTTTGTAGGGCGAGTTGGATAAAGTAAATGTCCTGACTCTGCTCTGTCTAAACTCCAGAAGAGGTCAGAACTTCTTGAGCTTGACAGTGAGATGCACAAGAGTTCCTCTATCAAGAAACTGTGTGTGGCACATCAGTCCCAGATTTCTCACTGCTGCAGTAAGCAAAGATTAAACCTTTTGTGAAAAAAAATACAATTTAATCACTATTTTTTTGCAAGCAGTTATTGAAATTAAAGAATACTTTATCTTTCTCTTGCATCGTTTTTAACAATTAAATAATACAGCTGTTAAATGTTATGTGCAATGTGCCACGCACATAAACCTCATCTGTTAGCTGGGTCACCACAGGTAAGAAAGGTGAGAACTAGTGCCCTATAGGGTCAAGTAGCAGAGCGTTAACTCTCCCTCCTCCATATTGTCCAGATTCTCAGTCTCCGCCAAAAGACCAAGACGGGAATGCCCTCCACTCATAGCTCAGACCCTGGGCTTGGGTCTTTGCAAAAAGGGCAAGAGCTATACTGCAGTTTATTAGATCTGAAGAGGCAGCTGGGAGGAGAATGCAGATGAGCTGGAACCTCTTCCATTCCACAGCGAAGACCAACAAGTTGGTATTGGATTTCCTAATTAAGCTGATGACTGGCTTTGGTGACTCCATTTTTGGTTGACCTGTAGTAGCCTAGGCCTTGTTCCTCATTCTCTCTCCCATTTGGGAATTGTTGCATGGGTCAGGCACAGAAATCAGTGCCTGGACCTTCCATCCCCGAGGTTGTCTATGTGCAAAGAAGGGATGGGATGAGAGATGCCTTCTAGGGAGCCGGCAACAACCTCTTCAGCAGGCCCCGATTTAGGACTCGGCAACATAGGCACCTATCCAGGCCAAAGAGGAGCCTGCTTCCGCTTGCCATGTGCCGAGAGAGCTCTAAAGAGGAACTACTGTGGCAATCTATTTATGGGCACCAAAATCTTAAATCTAGTCCTGCTCTTCAGATGCTCTGAGGGCTTCTAAAATCTCTCCTAGGGAGCCCACAGCTAGTCATAATGGCTATTAATAAGATAAATCTGCTTACATCGGTGACCCAGTATATGCACATTTATTATATGCATATTCATTGTGGATATCCTGAAAAGCTGACTGGTTGTGGGGTCACCAGGACAGGCCTGGGAAGCCCTGCGCCAAGTCCCCAATTGTCCAGTCGCTACCTTTCCTAGCCTGAGTGCATCATCACACCTTTCCCTCTTCCAGGGGTGACCACTCTCAGTCCTCAAGAGCCAGAAACAGCTCTGGTTTTCAAAATATCCACAATGAGTATGCATGAGATAGATTTACATATACTTGCATCCATTGTATGCCAATCCATTTCATGCATATTCATTGTGGGCCTGTCTGGGCTCTTCAGGACAGGAGTTGGCCATCCGTACCCTATCACCAGGGTGCCCGCATAGGTCAGTCCAGGCGAGATGTCGTTGTTATACTGAATCCTCACCACCTCGCTACAATAAATACACTTCCCAGAGACTGATTTGTCACCTATCCTTGTCTTGACTAGAGTGTAAGTTCCATGGGGCAGGGCCTGTTTTATGTGTATCTGTACAAAGCTGCATAGGTCGAGAAATGGTTTAGAATCGATAAGCAGTAGCAGTGAGAGTAGTCATTGCACTTCTCAAGGAAATGAGAATTAAATCTCCCTGCATGGAATGGATTAAAGCCAGGTCTTGATCAGCTTGTCCTGCTTGACGCGGAGCTATACTATCACCTTATCTATGACTGGATGTAGGGATGGCCAACGCCAGTCCTCAAGAGTCATTCCTAATGAATATGCAGAAGAGAGATTTGCATGGAATGCAGGCAGCATATGCAAATTTATCCTTCCATTCATTGTGGATATCCTGAAAAGCAGACTTGTTTATGGCTCTTCAGTACTGGAGCTGGTCACCCCCTGAGCTTCTGGCTACGTTTTCTCAGGACAGATTGATCTAGTTCTACTATAGTTGTGATTTCCTTATTTCCCTATTTATGTCCTTAAGGAAAGTAGCATTACAAGTCTATGTATGAAATTGGGGAAAACCACGATTGCATCAGCCTGTCCTGAAAAAATGGAGATCACTGGTAGCCCTAATGAGAACCATCTTGAGTTTAAGACCAAACGATTTTATGCTCCATGTTGTTCATTCATTTTGCATTACTCTGCTAATAATAATAATAAGCATTTTTAGCCAAACTTCCCAAATGATGCACAAGGAAGTTCACAGCATAATTAGAATTCAGGACCAATAAGACCCTGCCCCGACGTGCTTAGCAATCTCAACGGGTACCCGAGGCAACGGGAGATAAAGTGACTTGCCCAAGGTCACAAGGCGCGTCAGTGGGAGAAGCGGGATTTACTCCGTCTGCTAGACCACGCCTTCTCTTTGCTGCTTGCTTAGTCTCAGCTTATTTGTTCTGTTCCCGGGGTGTGTTGTTCACTGGACCGTGCTTTGTAACAGTCCTGGTCCAGCCATGGCCTGTCCCTTGTCTCTCTTATCCACTGACGATGAAGATGTCGTCTCGACCAGTGCAGGGCATTATGCCAGGCTGATGAACCATGGCAGCGCAGTTAAAAAAAGAATTTCTCAGCTAGGTGTTCCTTAACTTTTAGATATATATATATATTTAAAATGGGATCTTGAGTCATGAAATTGCTTTTCAGCACAGAAAGTACATTGTGCATTGCCGAAGGACAATTCTGCGGGTATGGAAACTCTCTGAGGAAAGGATCCCACTTCGGCCTGGATGTGCACGTATGAATGCACGAAGGAGGCAAACCTTGCACAGCAGCAGCCCAACTGTTTTCTCAAAATCTTTTCCTGCAGTCCGGCTTTGTCTTTGTCAAAAAAAAAAAAAAGTTGGCGTTTGGAGACTGGAGCCGTTATGACTTAGATTTCCCCAGACAGGGTTTCAAAGATATTCATCTCCATAGGATGTTAGGGGAGATGCCAAGGCCGTTTTTCAGCAGACCGCGGGGAGAGGGGGTAGCTTTCATTACATGGCTCCCAGGTCATCAGGGACAGGCTGAGTTTGATTTGCAATTCTCATTGTCCAATGATTTATCTAAGAAAATCAGAACTACAAGTGCAAGCATGTAACTGGGGTGAAGCCAGAGCTGGTCCAGCCAGTCCTTGATGGTAATAGTATTTTAGGGGTTAGGTGCATAATCCAGCCAATTGGAACTGTCCCATTAACCTTTTATTCTCATGTCCGCTTTCTGTGTGTCTGATTCAGTCCAGACCATCTCCTGTGCTACAAGAACTGACTCACACCATTACTGTCGCAGAGTTTGCTCTGCCAACAGGATTAGGGATGTGCTGCCAATTGAAAATGGCACGGAAACAACAGCAAAGTCTGATGTTTTGTGTCAACAAAAACCCCTCAAATGCTATTTGCTTTCTTCTTGCGTGAGAAGATGCTTTTAGCATATGATAAATGGCACTAGTGCATGCTAAAATGAAATAAACCTGCCACCACTCAAAAAAAAATGCAACAGATTGTTCAGGCACAGCCCTGGTTAGGACAAGTTGCTTCATACAAGGTAAATCATCTCCTGCAGAGATGCAGGCATCATCCATGCAGCTCAGAAGTCCCTGAAAGGCGGAAGCTAAATGTAATACATAATAGTAACATTAATAAAGATGTAATCTGGAGTGTCCAACTATGGTCCCTGCTGGGTTTTCAGGCTATTCCTAATGAATTTGCATGCACACTGCCTCAATTGCATGCACATCTATCTTATGTGTACTATCATTAGGGATCTTCTGAAAACCAGACTGTTTTGAGGGCCTTGGAGTTGTGCATCCCTTCTGTAAAGCACGTGGAATGTGTATTGTGTGCATTTTGTACACATTCCTATTAGAAAATATGATCGCAAAGTCCATA
The DNA here is from genome assembly GCF_901001135.1 of Rhinatrema bivittatum. NCBI lineage: Eukaryota > Metazoa > Chordata > Amphibia > Gymnophiona > Rhinatrematidae > Rhinatrema > Rhinatrema bivittatum. Next base: position 275,300,465 of record NC_042622.1, on the reverse strand, counting down.
CCCCATAGAGCTTATGGTTGAAGTAAAAGCACAAGGTCATAGTGTGAGTTTCAGGAAAGGGGGGTGAAGCTGCCTCCCTGTATAATCTCAGGTCTGCCCTCTCCAGGCCAGCTGGCTCCATGTGGGTGAGACCAGAGCGAGGTTCTGGGGCAGCCAGGGGTTAACAGTCCAACGCTTAGCAAAGGCTGCTGAATCAAATGAGGCCTGGTCCAGGGAGCAGCAGAAAGTGTGGGGCTCCAAGCTTTGAAGCCTCTTCCCTGGATTTTGTTATTCATGTCCTAGTGGGCAGCTTATTCTTCGAAGAACAGGTAGGAGGACGTTACAGGTGTCCAGCGCCAAACTCAGCCCGCAGGCATCAAGGCTGATCGCTTTTCCTCTCCTCTGATCTCCCAGGGAACGGGTATGGATTTTAAAAGATGTAACAGGCTCTGCTGCCAGACAGAGTCACAGAGTGTGTGCTCTGCATGGCCTGCAGACTGAGTCCTGTGGCACTCGTGGCCCCTACTTTTCAGCACAGGCTGACTGAGCTCCGGTTTTATGCCCCCGCCCCGCGTACATAAACTGACATTTTCTGCTTATTGTTTTTAATGGAAACCAGTACTACAGAGGCGTCCGTGCAATGGGAGCAAAATGAAAAGCAGCCCCATCTGTCCTTGAATCCTGGAGCTGGATGGAAACCCCAGCTCCCAGTTTGCAGGGTAATATTACTGCTCCCCGTGTCACAAGGGATAGGCTGAGCTCGTCTTGGTTTACGCCACTTGCACGCATGGACTCGCAGGCAATCCCTAGACACAGAGGGTTAAAGCCCAGGACCGGAGCAGCCTGCCTGTGATGGCAGAGAGCTCCTGGGCAGGCCTGCGTTACAGGCTGCGTTTCATCCTGCTGCTTTGGCGTTTGGTAAATGTTGCTGGCCAGGCCAAGGCTGCTATTGGTTCCTGTTTCTTTGGTTTGCTTTCCTAAGGGAAGTTGTGTTCCGCTCCCCCCTAAACGTTTGCGTTTAGTGTCCATCCACAGCAGATTTTCAGGATGTCGGGGATCCAGGGAAATCTTGCAAAGTTTTGGTTTTTGATGCATGTATAGGCGAGGTGCCTTGGGAAGAAGTGGGCTCCATTAGCTCTGCGTGGAACTTGTTGTTTAGAAACAGATGATTCACTCCTGGTTTAAGTCCTGATGCAGCTTGAGACTTGTGTCTGATTTCCCTCTAACGGCTTGGACTTTATCTTCCCGCATGCAACGGGGTAAAACCAGGACCAGGAGAGAACTGAAGCCAGTCGGGTAAGCCTAGATCAGGGATTATTATTATTAATAATAATAATTTTGTTTGGGGGTGGGAGGTGTAACTCTGCCCATCAGTAGCAATAGTCCCGAGCTCTTTCCTCCGCACCCCGCAGCTTCCCTCACCCCTCCCGTCTCCTGCAATCTATATTCCACCTCCTTCCCTTTCCCGATCTTCTTGCATCAGTTTTTTCCTTCACCCCTCCCAGGAGTGGAGGCTCCCATTTGAGCAGTTCTTCATCGTTCTCCTTCCCTTTCAGCCCTCTCCAATTCTCTTCCTCATTTTTCCCTCCGTGCTGCAGAGCATCAGGGGAAGGACCTTCTCTCCTTCTCTTTCCATCGATCTCTGTCCTACCCCCAATCCTCCCCAAGCTGGAAGCTTATTTCTCCCTCCCCAGGGCCTTTGCTGGAAGGGAGTCAGGGGTCACAAGGAAAGGACCATAGGGGCCCTTCCAGTTGCTCATGACACGGCCCATGAACACTCCCAGACATTTTCTAAAGACTGAAGCGCAGAACCTTCCTCTTCCTCACCCCCCGTGCAACAGAAAGCTTCTCCCCTCCCCACGCACTTTTAAATCACTCCTTCCTGACTGAGGATTGTAAAGTCTCCAGCTTTCATAATTAGAAAGCGAGATGAAATCAGAAAGTGGTAATTGCAATTAGGGTTTAATTTCCTGAGACCAGATTGAGAGGCAGCATGGGGCGCTCAGGCTGTCAGACCGGAGCACCTCCTAGCTCTTGTACAAGTCACTATGGGCATCTCTTATTAGGTAAAGGCACCACCGAGGGCCAGGAAGCCAGCGATTACGGCCTAATGTGGTAAGAGATACACGTCCTGGGCCATTGTAGCTTTTTATGAACTTTCCATTCCTGCTTTACAAGTGATTTTCCCTTCAAGTCAACTGGAAGTGAACCAGTCCTCCCATACAGTAGGTGCTGTAAGAAAAAAATTCACGGTCATGCAGTAAAACCCATGGATTTGATGGGCTGGGTGCTCGGTGGGAGTCGTGATCAGACTACAGGAGGACAGAGGATTTTACTTCTCCACCCACCTCAAAATCCTTTTCTCTAACTTTTCAAATAAATAAATAGGAAGGAGCAATAAACCCGAGCGATGCACAACTCTGTTTAAATGCTCGGGAAATCACAACCGCAGTTATTTTATTTTGTGTTATTTTCTCTCCAAAACAGCATACACACACACTCACATACACACACGCAGAGAAACTAATTTTGGGGGTTTTGGGGTGGTTTTTTTTTTTTAGCTCTTGCTACATGGATTTACAATGTCCCAAGTTACAGAAAAACCCCACTAAAATAAAAAGCAGTTTCCCCCGTGCAGGCACGGATTTAGTAAAGTGTGTCCCTTGGGCAGTGGTGGTGCTGAATGATGATTGTCTGGGTGCAGGGTCTCTCCGCGGAGCTTCAGCACCAGGGGCTGGACAGCTCCCGGGACAGCAGACGCCCACACCAAACCTGATCCTGCTTTTTATCTTGTTTGAAAGAAGGTAGAAAAAACCAAAGGCACCTAAAACGTAAGCTAAATACCTGTTTGGTAAGAAGCTAGTGGCAGGCAGTGTGACTGAAGAGGGAATTTACAAAGCATTTATGTAAGCAGAGCGCAGACCTGGGAGGAGGAGGGAGAGACACAGTCAGGCTGCAAACCCAAGGTCACATAGACAGGGTCAGACCCGCCGGACAGCGCAGAAAGCCAGCACCAGGTCAAAATGGGAGTAAGAGAAGGCAGTGGAAGATGACATCCAGCAGCATTTTCAGGGGTGGAGGAAAACTAAAAGGGAAGAGAGATGTGGGACAGGGGACAACCCGGCCTCTCACCCAGCTTTGCATAATTGTCTGCTTCGTCGGCCTGGACTTTGTTCGGGGCTATTCATATTTCATGAGCACGGCACAATCCAGAAGGGGAGATGAAAGAAGCCGAGAACAAGAGAGAAAGACAAAGAATGTGTGGAAGGAGAGAGATGAGGACAACAGGTGCGGATTTTCCTAATAGTTTCTTGTATATTTCTTTTCTTATTCTGGGGTATTTACTTCACTCCCTTCCAGCAGGGAGGGGATCTTGGGCTGCTCTCATTCCTTAGCTTTCTCTGCCTATGGCTCTGGATTTTTAGCTGCCTGACCCTATGCCCTGTGCCTTCCTAACCAGGTACGGTTCTGGCCTCACACACAAAGGGTGCCCCGTGGCAGGCTGCATCCTGCAGGCATATTATTTGAAAACGATGCACCTACATTCATTTGGTGTGTTTTTTTTAAGTGCACGTGTAACAGTGATGTTAGGATGGTTGCTATTTAGATTATGCTGTGATGACAGAATTAAACTAGCAGCTGGGTCTGTCTGGCAGGCTGCAAATACAGTAATAATAACTAGAAGTCCTGGTGGAAATGCAGGTGCTCACATAACCAGGTCTGTCTGGCAGGCTGCAGGCTCTGTAATAACTAGAAGTGCCGGTGGAAATGCAGGCGCTCACATAACCAGGTCTGTCTGGCAGGCTGCAAATACAGTAATAATAACTAGAAGTGCCGGTGGAAATGCAGGCGCTCACATAACCAGGTCTGTCTGGCAGGCTGCAAATACAGTAATAATAACTAGAAGCCCTAGTGGAAATGCAGGCGCTCACATAGCCGGGTCTGTCTGGCAGGCTAGCCTAGGAGACCAGATGTTTGGGCAGCAGCTAAACTGGCATTGGAAGCTATTTGGAATATTCCAGATCGTTGTGGATAGATGTGGAGGCGCATTGTATGAACTAAGCGGAGGATCTTGCTTCTCATCTACCTAAGATGGTTGAGTACAAATGAGAGAGACAGCAAAAAGTGTCCTGGATAAGGAGAAACACGTTACAAGTGGTCAGACTCTGTAGCTGGCAGCTGGGACATATCCTTCAGCGTGGAGAGGAATAAGCGGGCAGATTGGATGGGCTGAGTGATTGGTCTTACATTAATGCTCTGTTATTATGTTTCTCTGTAAACTGTGCCTTCCACTTTAAGCCAGAGTCGTGCAAGGAGATTTCTGGACAGCTGCAGGAGATACAGCCAACATCTCATTTCAGGCACCTTTCACCGGGCATTCAAGTCAGCATCCAGCTCATCTTTGAATGGAAGAGCCACAGTAAATACAAGAACGGTCTCTCTGCCCCTCCCCGCATTGCAATTCTGACTTCGAAGTCAGGAGGAGAAGGAGATGTGGAGCCAGGAGAACTCCAGGGATGCAAGTGCAAATTCTCCCCTACCACTGACTCTCTGTGTGACACTGGGCATCTCTTTATTCTCCTAATCCCTGATCCTGTCACTGACTCTCTGTGTGACACTGGACATCTCTTTATTCTCCTAATCCCTGATCCTGTCACTGACTCTCTGTGTGACACTGGGCATCTCTTTATTCTCCTAATCCCTGATCCTGTCACTGACGCCCTGTGTGACACTGGGCATCTCTTTATTCTCCTAATCCCTGATCCTGTCACTGTCTCCCTGTGTGACACTGGGCATCTCTTTATTCTCCTAATCCCTGATCCTGTCACTGACTCCCTGTGTGACACTGGGCATCTCTTTATTCTCCTAATCCCTGATCCTGTCACTGACTCTCTGTGTGACACTGGGCATCTCTTTATTCTCCTAATCCCTGATCCTGTCACTGACTCCCTGTGTGACACTGGGCATCTCTTTATTCTCCTAATCCCTGATCCTGTCACTGACTCCCTGTGTGACACTGGGCATCTCTTTATTCTCCTAATCCCTGATCCTGTCACTGACTCCCTGTGTGACACTGGGCATCTCTTTATTCTCCTAATCCCTGATCCTGTCACTGACTCCCTGTGTGACACTGGGCATCTCTTTATTCTCCTAATCCCTGATCCTGTCACTGACTCCCTGTGTGACACTGGGCATCTCTTTATTCTCCTCATCCCTGATCCTGTCACTGACTCCCTGTGTGACACTGGGCATCTCTTTATTCTCCTAATCCCTGATCCTGTCACTGACTCCCTGTGTGACACTGGGCATCTCTTTATTCTCCTAATCCCTGATCCTGTCACTGACTCCCTGTGTGACACTGGCCATCTCTTTATTCTCCTAATCCCTGATCCTGTCACTGACTCCCTGTGTGACCTTGGGTGTCTCTTTATCCCGCCCCTCAAGATTCAGTTCTAGCCCCCAGCTCTGTCGCTGGCTCATTGTGAGGTAAATTTTCAAAGGCATAGGTGCTTTCTACGTGGGTAAATATAGAATTAATGTGCACTAGTCAGTCATGTCTGGGTAAGGGGCATTTTAACTTCCTAAAAGTTGACCTCATAGCAAAGAGACATTTGTGGAGGCGCAACGTTTTTGGAAATTAAGCATGTGCATTACATTTTTTTTAAGGTATTCAATTAGTCGACATGTCATCCATATGCCTAGCTTTCACCATCATTTGTGCACACTTTTAGCCATACGGGATCCCGATATTCAAACACAGTGTTGCATGCACCTTTGCAGTCAGCTGCTCTGCTGAAGATTTGCCTACTTAAATCCCGAGGACCTCCGTTCTAATCCCCAGCTCTTTCTCTGGCTCTTTTTGTGACCTTGTGCAAATGACGTCACTTCCCTTTGCTTTTGCACACAATCACCAGACAAGGATGGCACTGTTCTTTCTCCATCTTTTGAGAGTTTTTACACATCACCAGGCTGTCCACCCCTGAGATTGTTTCGTACACACGTCCAAAGTTATTGGATTCTTCCATAGATGAAAGAACCTGTAAGGGACCAACATGGAAGCTTAGATTTGGACTCGGTGCTAAGGCAGAGATTGTGGAGAGGGTTTGGGGGCAATGACGTTACACTGCTAATTCTGGGACTGGAGATGAGTGAAAGGTCTGTAAAGTACAGAATATTTGAGTTCAGCCAAACCTCTTTGTGACACCCTCGGGAATGGAAATCCTAGGACCCCAGGCCTGTCTGTGTGCAGCGCATCCTTTCTATGGCTTTTCTAGAATGCACATTTTGTTCTTAGAGCTCTACATTCATAGTTTCTCATCACCTGTGCACTCACTCCTTGGAGAGGTGTTCTGTGTGCTCTTTTTGTGTAGCATGGCTCAATTGTTATGGCCAATGTGAGTGGCAGAGCTGGGATTGGAACCTGGGCCTCCCAGTTTCCCAACACTGAGCTCTAAACCCTAGTGCCCAACTCTTCCTCTAAGATATATCAAATGGTGGCGTGAGCGTCCAGGGCAACCCTAGGCTGTTAATCCTCACTATTCCTAACCTCTACGACAGACAGTTCCAGTCTGGAGTCCTTCTCTTCCACTCCAGATATAAGCACCTTCCATGAACCACTCTATGTTCCAGGGCTTGCTCCGTGACACCACCGCTACCATCAGTAAGGGCTCCAATGAAGGCTTCTACTGCAAGTCAGTTAGTTTAGGAACACCACAGGCCATGGAGAAGCTGGGACGGCGGCACCCAGACATCAGCGAGGTTCATTCCAGCAGGTTGGCAGTGCTTGGCAACATCTATTTTACTATTTTAACATAGCAATCTATAATGAGTGAATACTTTGCATTGCCTGTCACACAAGGACAGATATGTGCTTGATTTTCTTTCTGATAGTCTGACACTGAATGTTCACAGCCGCTTACATTTTAGTTCATCTGTTCAGGATGGAAATGCTTTAGGTAGTCTGCCAGTTACACCATTTGTGAAACTAAACTTGAAATGTGTCTGATGTTGTAAAACATTTTTTTTTTTTAAATCAAAAAAATGTATTGTGCTTAGAAAAACTGCTAAAGGAAATCCATATGCAACTCCATCCCATGTAATGCTCCAAAAAGTGCACACAACCATGGTGCACACCTGGCATCTGTGAGCTCTTTAAAGTGGTTGTCACTGAACGTCTTTCAGCAGCTCCCCTGCCAGTTCCCCGGGAACAGCAATGCTCACAAATGACATCAAACAACAGGGTATCCCCTTAGCGCAGGCTGAACAGGAAGACAAGGGAGATGAAGGCAAGGAGCAAGCTCCCAGAGGAAGTAAAGACAGTAATGGCCGATCCCTAATGATGGCGTGGAAGGGAGAACACATCCAGAGATGGCGTTACCCACGATACCTGAGCCAGTGGTCCCCAAACCTGTCCTGGAGGGCCACCAGCCAGTTGGGTTTTTGGGATATCCTCAATGAATATGCATGAGAGAAAATTTGCATGCACTGCCTCCATAACATGCAAATTTTCTCTCATGCATATTCATTGTCGGTAACCTGAAAACCCGACTGGCTGGTGGCCCTCCAGGACAGGTTTGGGGACCACTGCCTGAGACAGTATCAAGCAAGGGATGCTTTTCCAGAGGTGGCAGCTTTCAGAACGATTAGAATTAAAGAATCTAAAAAGTAATAGTTCAAAAGCCGCATTTTTAAAGTGATGCACGGTTCCCGTAAGTGACTCAGGTGTTCTGCTGGAGCACTGTAAGTCTATGGGCACAGTTTTCTTGTGTTTCCAGAACGACTTTATCACCAGTGCTGCTCGCGATCCATTTCTCACCACTGGTCAGGGCCCCTCTGATTCCAGTCTGTCTCACTCACTTCCCCTCTCCCCAGCAGTCTGAGGCCTCACTCAGCCTCTGCACGTATAACACAAGAGCTCTGGATTCGAGGAGCTGTGATATCCCGATCAGCATGGGAGATCCCAGCCTGCGCCTTGGGGCAGCTTTCCACACTGGGACAGCAAAGCGGGAGAGGATGTTGGATTTCAGTGACGTCTGTGTGTGTGCTCGTCTCCCTCTTCCACCCAGGCCACGCTCTCAGAATCTGGAGCCGCACAGATCATCCTCCTCCCCTCTCCTAGGCTCATCTGTCAGCCAGGGAGTCTGTGTTCAGTCCTGGGATCTCCCTCCCAGAGGCAGGAGGGCAAGTAAGGGAACAGGAGGCAGGTGTTTGCATAGTGGTTGTGTCAGGGGCACGGTCTGACCCCCAGATTATCTTCCTGGCAGAGGGGCTGAGCCTCCCCACCCTCCGTGCACACGATTACACTCAGCCCGCTGCAGGGACGGTTACTTTTACGCAGCCGTGTGGGTGTGCAAGGGCGCGCATACGCCGGCTCAACACGAATGGGAGCAGCCATTTTCTAACCGTCGTGCGTATAAGACGCGCATGGGTATAAAAATCGGCTGTATGCGTGCGCAGATGCCAGCTCTACCGCGTAAGTGGGGGGGATTTTATTACATACGCACGCGACTCAATAGCCCTTATTCCCAGTTTGCTCCCAGTTAACAGATTGGACTTCCTTACCCCCCCTCCCTCCTTAAAAGCCCCGCCGGCTTGCCTAGTATTTTCCGTTTTAATACTTTCACGCCGTCCAGAGCGGAAGTAAAGTTACGCGGCAGGGGACCCACAGTGCGTGCCTTGTGTGCATAAATACTTGTCTGCACGTTCTAAGGCCCCGCCCATTCTCCACCCAGAACACCCCCTCCCCCGCACCCTTCCCCCCGCCTTTCTTAATCTTCTTGATTTGCGCGCGTACCCACGGGCTTTTTAAAATCGACAGTGGTGTTCGCTGGCCCGAAACATCCGGCACATCTCCCGGCTCTGGCGCGCATCTCCCGGCTCTGGCGCGCATCTCCCGGCTCTGGCGCGCATCTCCCAGCTCTGGCGCGCATCTCCCGGCTCTGGCGCGCATCTCCCGGCTCTGGCGCGCGTCGTCCTGGCGGGAGAGCTTCCGGGCATTTACAGCAGCTTTCTCTGCACCTGCTCATTAACTCTTCCAATAAGCAGTTCCTTTATTCCGGCTGAAAGCCTCCGCTCCCCACCTGCACCGATCTCTGAAGGAAGCAGCACCTTTCCTGCCACTGACGAGGTATTTTGGAAGCAACGTTCCCGGCTGAAACTCTGAGTCCTTGTCCTGAGAGAGCCTTGCGTGAGTGAGAGCAAGTGATTGGCTGCTGGGAGAGGGACCCCCAGCTGGGGGTTGCCAACTGGCTCCACGTCATGAAGGTCAAGCTAGTCCAGTCCCAACGCATGCAGGGAGCTGTAGTGTTTGGTTTGTTTTTTTTGGAGGGACGTTTTGGCCCAGCAGTTTTATCCTGCTTAGTGGTTTCCAGCTCCATCAGAACCGGCCCTGATTGGGCTACGGTGCCTCGAGCCTTCAATTGCAACTACCAGGGGATTTGTATCTCCAACCAACTCAGCCCATGCATGGGCCAGGAGCCCATACCATGGCTGCCTGCAGAACCTAAGTCTGGCCAGTAGGTGTCACTGTTGGGCACTGACTAAGATCTCCCCGCAGCCAACGCAAGGAGCAGGTTCCTGGCCTAGGGACTCCCTGCAGGCCCTCCCCGTGGCAGTGCATACATAGCACTCGCCACTCAGCCACTCAGCCACGCACCTGGCCCATGCATTTCTCGTTTTGATTTTCTTAAGGAAATCAAAACTACAGGTCCAGGAATGCAGTGGGGAGTAAAATCAGTAGCAGATCATCCTGTACCTTGTGTTGTGCACCTGGCCTGGGCAAGGGGCAATAGAAGGAGAGGGACCACGCCTTGAGGAGACCTCCTTAGGAAATGGATTTGGAGACACTGCGCCCCTGTATTATTGCTCTGGGGGGAAGCTTTCTGGGTAAGAGTATTTATGATGGGGGAGGGATGATGTTGGGAAGGCTATAGAGGTCTGTAATGAAGTCTGTCATGGTTTGCTATTTTCACATTAGCTGACTCCCCCCTAGTGATAGTAGGGGGTGACAGTTGCATGCCAGGGTTTTAATTATTTTCATGTATTTATTACACACAGCATCATTTATGAATAATTTGTAACGACTGCTGAATTGCGTGTGTATTTCTGAATTGTGTTTACGTTTTATTTGATTTGCATTTATGAAATTCTGTTTTTGTATCTTGTGATCCACTCTCCTGCGGGATTAGGGAGGAGACCCATATAAATGCACGATCAGATGAACCTGGGCATTGGAGCCTAGGCTGAGCCTCGTGCTGCAGTGTGGGATAAACCAATGTGCTCTCCCCGGGAGGCTCATCTCTTTATTACAGCTTGAGCTGGATGCTAATGGGGCCCATCACTCTTCTCGCTCTCGGTGCTGCTGGTAGATTTATGCCAACTGTGCCTTAACCCCCAAAGACGGGGAGAGACGTAAAAAAGGAATAAATCTGCTCCCCGCCCTCCCCCAAGCGAGGAGAATGAGAAACAGGACGGAAACCTGCGACTGCTGCCGCCTAAAGGATTTAAGCTTCCAGATTTCATGTTCCTCCCTTGCATCGCAAGACATTAAGGACACAAGTTTTTTTTCTCTTTTCTTGATAAAAAGATGACAGCGTGATCCTTCTGCCCGGGCGCCTGCCACCAGTTTAGGTTTTTCTCTCGGGTTCTTGTTGGGATACAGAGCGTCTCGCTGCCGCTGGGGCCCCCTCTGAATATCACCGGGTGATTTCGGGCAGTATCTGAGGAATCGCAGACTGACCCCCACCAGCAGCAATGCACAGTGAGCAGAAACCCGTCCGGCCTGTAAAGGTGCCCGGGCACAGGTGCCAGCTCGGCCTGTCTGCCCCATTCCTTCTCCTGCCGCTGCTGCTGGCCTTGCACTGTTGCATCTGTGCACTTGTAGCTTCTGATTTTCTTAGAAAACCTACAAGTCCATACGTGCACTGGATAACCAAGAACAGTCTGCGGTAGCCCCAGATGTGAATCACATGTGCTCTTTACAGTCTCCCCTTCATAGGATGTTCATGAACAGGATACTTGAGTAGTGGAGCTCTCCCTGCTCCTTGAAGTGCTGTAAGGACACCCAGAGACATTATTTGGGATTTCAGGGGAGGTGGCAGAACCAGCCCCTGGGCCTCAGTTAATGCTGCCATTTAATTTGGGCCGTGGCTGAAAGTCCGTCAAGCCCGAGGACGAAGCTGGATGCCCTCCGCGTGTTGTGGCTGCTGCAACTTTATCTTTTTCTAGCAGCCCCAGAAGTCTTGGTCTGTGCGCCTGCTGCTTACCAGGGTGGGTGACAGAGTACCCGGCACGTCTTACGTTCTTACCAGAGCCATAGATCCAAGGGCATAGGAAGAGCCAAGGGGGCAGGCAGGAGAATTAAAACAGACGGGACATCTTCCCAGCCAGCACCACCACATACTCAAACATATTATTTTGCAGCAGTGAAATGCACGTCTGTTCCCCTTTAAAGAAAATCCTGATTGCTACCTTCCCCCCTCCTTCTAAAGTCTACCTATGCCAGAAGCCTGGGTGAAGAGTTCAGCATAGTCCCTATAATGTCCCTTTGCCTTCTTCACAGACGTTATATTTCTGCATGATTTCTACACCTCCACCCAGGGACGGCCGTCCATTCCCAACTCCCAGCGCACACTCACAAGCTGCTATGCGTCTCCCATCTTGCAGAGGCACAGAGCAATTAACTCCGATGCTGTGTCCTTCCTGAGTTCACTTGCTCGGCCAGGCCGGTGTTAGGTGGTGTGCAGCACGGGGACACCCAGCCATCGCGGCAGAGCTTGTTGAGTAGGTAGGGGTGGGAAGTGGGACAGAGTGGAAGCAGGAGCATGCACGTCATCGTCAGGAAGGTACGGCAAACTATGCCAATTTCATCTTTTCCCACTGCAACTTGCTACAAGCTGATCTCTACGTGAAACTGTCAGAGAGAGGAAAAGGGAGAGAGAGAGAGAGAGGTAGGGGGGATAGAAAGAAATGGAAAGAGGAAGATAGAAAAGGATAAGTAGAAAGAGAAAACAGTGAAGCCTAATGATATTTTTCGGCTTTGGAGGTAAATTAGGTTCTGCAGGCTCCCTATCACGCATGCAGACAGCCTGTTCACTGCTGGGTGTGATCTTTTTTTTTTTTGCTAAGATTGAGGAGCCTGCTTCTCCCAAAGGGAGCTCACAAGCTGACAAGTAGATTTTGGATAGCACAGCATTTCATAAGAACATAAGAACTTGCCATGCTGAGTCAGACCAAGGGTCCATCAAGCCCAGCATCCTGTTTCCAACAGAGGCCAATCCAGGCCATAAGAACCTGGCAAGTACCCAAACACTAAGAAGATCCCATGCTACTGATGCCAGAAATAGCAGTGACTATTCCCTAAGTATAATTGATTAATAGCCGTTAATGGACTTCTCCTCCAGGAACTTATCCAAACCTTTTTTGAACCCAGCTACACTAACTGCACTAACCACATCCTCTGGCAAAAAATTCCAGAGCTTTATTGTGCACTGAGTGAAAAAGAATTTTCGCTGATTAGTCTTAAATGTGCTACTTGCTAACTTCAGTCTGCATGGTGTGTTATGAGCTATATTTCCCCCAGGCCCTCTCTCCAGACGTGGTTGTGCGCTAGCCAGGGGCCCCTCTGCTAGGGTCATGACATTGCCATCTCTTCAATTATTGTGGCAATCTGTAGCAAAGAGGGAGCGTGCCCTATCCTTCCTCCCCTGATGGCTCGGTCGATATCGGTTCACCTCAGTGAGAGGAGAAGGAGGTAGGGGTTGTGGAGGCTTAATTTCTGGAAATCCAGTGCAGTCAGGGAATTTTGAGGGGTGGAGTGGAAAAACAGTAACATCTGTTACCAAAAACCGATGGCGTTCCCCTTATTGAAAGGGTCCACTTAGCAACTCTGTGATGCCATCCGGCACAGCTAAACCTCTGAGAAAATAATCTGACTGGATAACCTTTCCAAATATCTCCCAGGATGCTCGTTTGATGCAAAAACTGAGCTCCTTCCACCTTGGTCAGGAAATAGATTTACATGAATTCAACCTTTTGTCAACCAAATTTCCTGGGTGGTACAAAATTATTTTCAGTAACTTATAGTATAATTGGCAGTGGTGCCCTTTTGCTAGAACAATGCGACCTTAAACTTCTAACACGTGCTCTGCTACTAAGTCAAGTTGATTGTGATGATATAGGGATGTGCAGAGGGAAAGAATTTTGTTTTGGTTCAGTCATTCATTTCATAAGTCACCAAAATTAATTTGGTTTGTTTCAGAAGAAAAGAAAAATTTCATGTTTCCTCATTGGCCTGCTGAGCAATCCAAACAAATGGGTTTGTCCTTCCTACCAGCAAATTCTTTGAGCTGACACTGTCCCTCTGTATAACCTGGTGAGGAAGGGAAAGCATCAGTAGTTCTCTGCCTCCAGCGGATGGTAGGAAGGCTGTCAAGAAGGAGGAAGGACCAAGCAGTGAGCTAATTCCTCCAGGATAGGCCAGGGCCGAGTCGGGGCAGCTCCAGAGGGACGACTGCCATTGTAGATTGTTCTTTCTCTCTCTGTATTTCCCATTGAGCCTGTTAAAAAAAAACAACAAAACGAAACAAGGGGCCAATTCCAGCTTGTGGTTGCAGCGCAACCCGGGAGCCAGTGGCAGTGCAGCAGCAGCCTCGGCTCTTCTTCTCTCAGAAGGACTTTGATGCCGAAGCATTGAGGCATTGGAAAGGGAGAGAGTTAAGTAGGGCTGGAGTCTGGGTGTGGTACAGGCAGGAGAGAGAAGGGGTTGATTGGCCAGGGGAATGAGCTCCTGGAGGTCCCCTGCTGGCTTGGAGGCAGAAGCACAGGCTGAGCACAAGAGCCAGGCTCCGGTGGAAGGAGGCAGAAGCACAGGCTGAGGACAAGAGCCAGGCTCCGGTGGAAGGAGGCAGAAGCACAGGCTGAGGACAAGAGCCAGGCTCCGGTGGAAGGAGGCAGAAGCACAGGCTGAGCACAAGAGCCAGGCTCCGGTGGAAGGAGGCAGAAGCACAGGCTGAGCACAAGAGCCAGGCTCCGGTGGAAGGAGGCAGAAGCACAGGCTGAGGACAAGAGCCAGGCTCCGGTGGAAGGAGGCAGAAGCACAGGCTGAGGACAAGAGCCAGGCTCCGGTGGAAGGAGGCAGAAGCACAGGCTGAGGACAAGAGCCAGGCTCCGGTGGAAGGAGGCAGAAGCACAGGCTGAGGACAAGAGCCAGGCTCCGGTGGAAGGAGGCAGAAGCACAGGCTGAGCACAAGAGCCAGGCTCCGGTGGAAGGAGGCAGAAGCACAGGCTGAGCACAAGAGCCAGGCTCCGGTGGAAGGAGGCAGAAGCACAGGCTGAGCACAAGAGCCAGGCTCCGGTGGAAGGAGGCAGAAGCACAGGCTGAGGACAAGAGCCAGGCTCCGGTGGAAGGAGGCAGAAGCACAGGCTGAGCACAAGAGCCAGGCTCCGGTGGAAGGAGGCAGAAGCACAGGCTGAGCACAAGAGCCAGGCTCCGGTGGAAGGAGGCAGAAGCACAGGCTGAGCACAAGAGCCAGGCTCCGGTGGAAGGAGGCAGAAGCACAGGCTGAGCACAAGAGCCAGGCTCCGGTGGAAGGAGGCAGAAGCACAGGCTGAACACAAGAGCCAGGCTCCGGTGGAAGGAGGCAGAAGCACAGGCTGAGCACAAGAGCCAGGCTCCGGTGGAAGGAGGCAGAAGCACAGGCTGAGGACAAGAGCCAGGCTCCGGTGGAAGGAGGCAGAAGCACAGGCTGAGGACAAGAGCCAGGCTCCGGTGGAAGGAGGCAGAAGCACAGGCTGAACACAAGAGCCAGGCTCCGGTGGAAGGAGGCAGAAGCACAGGCTGAGCACAAGAGCCAGGCTCCGGTGGAAGGAGGCAGAAGCACAGGCTGAGCACAAGAGCCAGGCTCCGGTGGAAGGAGGCAGAAGCACAGGCTGAGGACAAGAGCCAGGCTCCGGTGGAAGGAGGCAGAAGCACAGGCTGAACACAAGAACCAGGCTCCGGTGGAAGGAGGCAGAAGCACAGGCTGGACTTGCAACAGAAACAGGTCCTGTGAAATGGCAGGAGCAATGCCTATGCTTCTGTCCAGTTCCAATTGTTTTCCCTTCTTTGCTTTCTTTCTCTCTTTTCTGCTGTTTTTTTCTTTCTGCTACTTTCTTTCTCAGCTGCTGCTTTGCTTCTGCCCAAAGCACGTTTTGCCAGACCCTTTTTCTTCTGACCTGGGATATCCATCCTCTGCTGGTTATGTCAGAGAAAATAGTACCCAGGGGTCCTCAGGGGTAGCATTTACAATTAAATAAAACTTTTCATTTTCCCCGCTTAGAATATTCCAGCAGAAATGATAATTTTTGGCACTGTTTAGATCATTGAAATAACTTCCAGTAACCTTAATTAAACTGAAGCACTGCAGGAACTAGTGTATTCCTCCACTGGCCTTTTTACTGCATTTCCTCACGTGGAGGACACTTCATGGAATTTCTAATTACTTGGCAAGCTGCCAAACCTGAATCTCAGCAAGGAAATCACAGTGAAATCCTAATCTGGATTCTTGCCATTAAGTGGATAGGAGTCACAATTTGCAATAAACTTACACATTAAAAGTGGTTTCTACCCACATCACATCCAACACTTTATGTTAAGGGGTCTCTGTGCCTCTTTTGGGCAGTTTTCTGGGCTTGTAAAACTCTTTATTTATAACTTTTCAAAACGTAGTCAACACTGGAAAATACATAAAAAAGACTATATTAGCAAATAACACATCAGGCATTACACAAAAACTTCCTCACAAATAGGACATACATTTATATGTATTAGATTTATGAATCACTCAACACAAAAAAGGCCTGAGTGATGAACATATGGAACGCACATAATCATAAAATTAACAAGATTAGACAAAGTTAAAATAGACAATCATAAAATTATAAAAGTCTTCAGTCTAAAAATAAAATAAAAATGACATCACAAAATAAATAATATATGCAAATAATGCAAAATAAAATTTTACAGTAAAAATAATTAAACATAAACTAAATTAAACAAAAAGATTTTGACCTGTTCCCTAAAAAGTTTAATTGAGTCTGATTGCCTCAGCTCAACTGGAAGAGAATTGGTAGCAACTGTGGCGGACGGAGGGAAGAGTAAGGAATACCGAGATGCAAACTGTTGCAGTACTCAATGATAGGGAAGATGGATCTTGTAGTACTGTGTGAAAGTCTGAGTCATGAAGCAATTTTACTAAGCTGGCAAGGACACGACGCCTATAAAAGCTCTGTGCAATTACTTGTTTAATTTGAGGATGGCAGGACAGAGTGCTATCTAAAATCACACCAAGGCTTTTAATGTGACTCTTAATAGGGAAAAAGAGATTATTAATAGTGATGTTTTTCTCATTAAGGGTTCAATATGGACGTGTACTGCTGGAAATTCTGTCTTGGACATGTTGAGTGAGAGTTTATTGTGTTGCAACCATTTGAGAGTTGTTGAAAAACAAATATTAAGATGTTCTAATGTATCATCCCAAGATGGGCAAATACGGATGACAAACTGGATATCATTGGCGTAGAGTTTATAACAGCCAGTCAAGGTCAAAAGGATTTTACAAATAGGAGACAGATCTAAATTGAAGAGTGAAGCTGATAGAGCAGAGCCCTGGGGATGCCTGTTTTGATCTCAGAGAGAGTAGAAAAAATATTATTGAATTTGATAGAATGTGATCTATTTAGATAAATATGATTTAAACCATTTGAAGACTGTACCAGAAAGGCCAAATTCTTGTAGCTGAAACAGTATAATATTGTGATCTATAGTGTCAAAAGCTGAGGAAATATCAAGGGAAATGTGTAGAAATTTTTGACCAGAGTCAAGACCTCTTCTCAGAAAATCTGTAAGGGAGAAGAAGAAGAATTTCAGTATTAAGTGATTGATGTGGGTCTAAGAGTTCAAACGTTTCCAGGTGCTCCGTCAGTTGGGAAAGTACGGCAGATTGTAGAATTTTGGTTAGGAACGGTAGAGAGGAGAGAGGCCTGTAGTTACCAGGGTCTGAGGGGTCAAGTGAGCTCTTTTTCAGTAATGGCCACACTACAACCTTTGTAAGGGTGGAGGGGATAAAGCCTTCACTGAGAGAAAGGTTAATCGGGTTTGAGAAAATAGGTGACAGAGCGTTTCTTGAAGCCTTGAAAAGTGATGTAGGACAGAGAGTTTAAGGACATAGGGGCAGATTTTAAAACATACGTGCGGGTGTATATTTGTGCGCGCCCGATTTTATAACATGCGCGCGCAATAAAATCAGGGGTCGGCGCGCACAAGGGGGTGCACAATTATGCATCTTTTATTTATTTATTTATTTATTTAACATTTTTATATACCGGCATTCGTAGGACACATCATGTCGGTTCACAATTAACTGAGAAAGGAAATTACATTGAACAAGGGGGGTTTAACTGGGAGAATTGGATAATAATTGGATAAAAGGAACAAGGTAAAAAGCGAAGAACGAGAGAAAAGAGAAAGCAAGCATGGATAACTTAATTTGAAAAATATGGGTTTAAAATTACATATTACATATGTGAACTTATTTACAACGTTGGGGGGAGGGGTGAGGGGAGAGGGAAAGGGGGGGAGAAAATATGCGAGAGGGGAGGTAAAGGTAAAGGAGAGATTGATATGGTAAAGAAGGCGGGGGGGGGGGGAGGCTGAAGAGGCTAAGAGGCGGGGGGGGGGGGGGGGGAGTGGAGGGGGGCTTGCGTGCGCCAAGCCCTCTGGGAGCCCTGCTGACTTTCCCCGTTCCCTCCGAGGACGCTCCAAAATCAGAGCGGCCTCGGAGGGAACTTTCCTTCCCCCCCCCCACCTTTCCCTCTCTTCCCCTCCCTGTTCCGCCCCCCAGCCCTAAAGAACCCCCCCCCGTACCTTTGTTTTGGAAGTTACGCCTCCCAGAGGGAGGCGTAACTTGCGCGCACCTGCCGACCGCCGGCACGCGATCCCCCGCGATGGTCGCTTTGCCGGAGTCCTCAGCCACGCCTCCCGGACCACCCCCTGCTTACCCTGCCCCGCCCACTGCCCGCCCATTCAGAAAAGTCCCGGGACATACGCGTGTCCCGGGGCTTTATGCTCGCTGCCGAGCCTTTTGAAAATAGGCCTGGCATGCGTAACCCCTCCCCCCCTCCTGGATTTAAGTGCATAGGTCTTTGAAAATCTGCCCCACTATGTATCATTAGATTTTGACCTCAGATTTTCTACTTCTAATCAGGAGACCGTTTCAAAGTTCTCCCAGACTGATAAAGTAAGCAGAGCAGGATTAGTGTGCCGGTGAGGAACAGGGGAAAAAGAGAGGCAGAGTTTTTCTATTTTAAATTGAAATAGATAGAAAAAGATTCTGCACTAGGTGGATTAGTTGAGGACAAATGAGAAGGAATTGAATTAGTTAATCTTTTAGCTATGTTAAATAAAGTTTTAGGATTGTCCCCAACCTCACAGATTTCTTTTGAGAAATGATCCTTCATTGCTGAATTAACTAGAGCTTGAAATTCGCAAAGTAAAATGTGGAAGGACTGAGCACCAGCTTTTCTCCAAAGGCACTCAGCCCTTCTGAGGGATTGCCTGGCTTTTTTGACTGGAGAGGAACAGAGCCAGGGAGGAGGGTTAGATTTGTGTGAGATAATGGTTTCGAGTGGTGAGATTTGATCAAGCACCGAGATAAAAATTTAATTCCATTGGATTAAGGCATCTTCTAACTTGTCAAAAGAGAGATTAGCAAGTAATGGTGAGATTGACACATCTGAGTAATCAGGCCTGGATGAGCATCCATAGATGGAGACTGGCGAGTAGTAGGATCATCAGAGCAGATGGGAAGCCGAAATTTGATCAGGACATGATCAGACCAAGGAACAGGAACAATGCTTAGAGAATGTGTGCAGGTGGGCAAAGAGTTTATTTATTGATTGATTGATTGATTGATTGATTGATTTTTATATACCAATGTTTCATGAGAACATATCTCACCGGTTTACATAAGTTAACAAATACTCATTTAAAAATATTTGCAGTTCCAAAATTAAAATGAAAAGAAGTAAATACAAAGTTTCACAATAAGCTAATAAAAACAAAAAATAGCAGAATAATTACTAAAAAATGTAACTAGTAAAGATGCAGAACAGAAAGAGCAGAGATAATATACATAACTAGCTATATATATCATATAGGGGGTATAAAACCATTAAGTTAAGATTCTTGGAAAGCTTGTTCGAATAGCCAAGTTTTAATACCCTTTTAAAATGTCGTATTCCATTCTTAATTCCTGTGGTACGACTGTTGTGGCCCGGCAATGGAAATAGCCCTTTCTCTAACATTATTCAAATTCGCAATTTTAGGGGATGGTATGGGAAACATCCCTGTACCTGCTGATCTTGTAATTCTTGATGCAATATGAAAATGTAATGCTGAGGTTAACCATTCAATCTTTTCATTGTAGAGTGTTTTGTGAATTAGAGAGAGAACTTTATGTTGAGCCCTGTATTTAACAGGCAACCAGTGAAGGTCTTTTAATATTGGCGTTATATGATCAGATCTTCTAGTTCCTGTTAAAAGTCTAGCTGCAGAATTTTATAACATTTGCAATGGTCTAGTAACATTCTCTGGTAGGCCCAAAAACATCGAGTTACAGTAATCCAATTTTGATAAGACAATAGCTTGCAAAACTGTTCTGAAATCTTTTGGAAATGTGGCTTTAATCTTTTTAGAACACTCAATTTAAAATACCTATCATTGATGTTTTTTTACGCTCGCTTTCAGTGTGAATTCACAATCTAGAAAGATCCCTAGATCTTGGACCTCCCGGGAAATGGGATAATTTTTAGCAGCTTCCTGAATTTCAAATTCCTTTGCTTGGGTCAATTTAGGACAGATATATAACATTTCAGTCTTTTTTGCATTCAGTGAAAGATTCATTTGGGTTAATACTTTATCAATGGCAGATTGATATATGTCCCAAAGCTTAAGTGTTTGGTCAGTTGAATTTTGGATTGGAATTAAAATTTGAACATCGTCTGCATAAATAAAATGCGTGAGATTCAAACCAGATAAAATTCTATATAGAGGCAGCATATAAATATTAAAAAGGGTTGCAGACAGAGACGATCCTTGTGGTACACCTTGGCAGCATTGGGCTCTCTTAATTTGAACCCTAGGGACTCTTCTCGTGCTGGGTTGGAAGGGATGTCCCTTCCCCTGGTGGCTTCAGGTTGTCTTCGGCTGATTCACTGCAGCCCCTGGCAAGGTGGGTTTGGCAGTAGTCCCAAAGCTGCCACTTCCTCTAGTGGGCGGAAGGATAGAGTTGTTTGCCTTGTAGTCTGGATCACATAAACACACTAAGAAAATAACGACACCCGACTCTAATGTATGAGAAAGTATGAATAGCCATATTCTCTATGTAACATATGCACAAAACAACTTATGAGAATGCCTGTGACAAATAAACAAAACAGGATATACAGTATATATCAGCATAATTAGCAAGGTAAATATATTACCCAGCTAATAGGAAAATACACAAGGATCTAGCAAAAAAGCTGTCACTTTCCTGATTGAGTGCCCATCATTAGCTCCCAGGCAGGGAATCAGCAAGGGGAGGCTCCCGGTTGCAGGCTGTACAGTGTTGGGGATTCTGGGTCTTTGCCAAGATGGTCATGCTAATCCGTAGCTCTTAGCAGCAATCGATAGGTCCTACCATGTGCTGGGGTATTATATGTGCAGTGGGGATTTCTTCGTTTCCTTGCTCTCCTGAAATATTGCCAAACTTAAGTGCTAAGGAAAAAACTACTGCGTATGTTCTCTGAAATAGTTGATTTATTGC